>NC_041382.1:742050973-742065512 GCF_002162155.2 Triticum dicoccoides | reverse complement strand
GCCAGGAGCTGATGGCAGTCCATGGCGTGATGGCCACTGTGCGTGTTGACCCGAAGGAACACCTCGCCTCCGCCGCCGCTGCCAACATGGTGCAGGCTCTGACCCAGATGAAGTCCCCCGACGACTACCCCCCAGGACTTAACAGGTAAGATCTGACCAGCTAAATCTTACCAATACCACTTGCAACGGTTATGATTTATACGGTTGATGTATTAAGCATGTTCGTGCCTTGTTTATTTCAGTACTGCACACTGTGTGATGTTCAAATATTACCGTGTCCAGCTCAATTTCACCAATACCAGCAACAAACTTACAATACATGACTTAGGATATCACTAGAGATGCTGCCCATTTGCTATTTTTAGTGGATGCTAACCCTGTTGTACTTAACATGCATGTCCATGTACTTACGAAGGGTCATAATGGCCGATGCTTTTGTTTGCCGTCGAGGTGAGCTGCATCCCATGTCTTACAGTATTTCACATAATTTGTGCAATTGCAGTTTAACTTCTACCATTTAGTGGTTGCCTGTAGGTACACATGTCAGTGGCACAGATCCACGCTTCGACCCGGAGGAACAGCTCACCTCCGCCGTCGCTGACTTTGGGCGAGCTCTGGCCAAGATGAAGTGCCCCAGCAACTACCTCTCAGGACTTACCAAGTATGTACTCACCAGTTCAATCTTACCAATACCAGTTGCAATTAATGTCTATGTTCTGTATGGTCGATGTATTAAGCATGTTCTAGTAAACATGCCTAACACATTTTTTCTACTTTCCCTATCTTTTTATAGACATCTGGGAGATTCTCTGCTCTGGCATCACCTGCCTTGTGATGTTTAACTATGCCAATTGCATTTTTTATCAGTATCGGTTTCAATGTCTATTAAGCCTGTTGCAATTAACAGTTGAATCCATTTTTAAACAGTTGTATTTCAATGGCTACAAACTTACAAAACATGACTTAGGATGTTGTTAAGCCTGTTGCAATTAACAGTTGTATCCATTTTTTAATCTGTCCATTTGCTACCATGCTACTCTCCGCAATGAAAATATACTAGAGATGATGCCCCATTTGCTATTTTTAGTGGATGCTAACCTTGTTTTACTTAACATGCTTGTCCATGTACTTATGCAGGGTCATAACGACCGATGCTGTTGTTTGTCGTCAAGGTTAGCTGCATCACATGTCTTACAGTATTTCACATCATTTCTGCAATTGTAGTTTAACTTCTACCATTTACTAGTTGCATGTAGGTACACATGTCAGTGGCACTGATCCACACTTCGAGCCAGAGGAACAACTCGCCTCCGCCGCCGCTGACTTTGGGCGGGCTCTGGCCAAGATGAAGTGCCCCGGCAACTACCTCTCGGGACTTACCAAGTATGTACCCACCAGTTCAATCTTACCGATACCAGTTGTAATTATTGGCTATGTTTTGTACTGTCGATGTATTAAGCATGTTGTACTAAACATGCCTAACATGTTTGAGCTATTTTCTGCTCTAGCAGCACCTGCCCTGTGATGTTTAACTCTGCTAATTCCATTTTTATCAGTACCGGTTTCAATGGCCATTAAGCCTGTTGCAATTAACAGTTGTATCCATTTTAAAGAGTTGTATCTCAATGGCTACAAACTTACAAAACATGAATTAGGATGGTGTTAAGCCTGTTGCAATTAACAGTTGTATCCATTTTTTAATCTGTCCCTTTGCTACTGTGCTACTCTTTCGAAATGAAGATATCACTGCAGATGCTGTTGTTTTATTACCATTTGCTATTTTTGGTGGATGTTAACCCTATTGTAGTTAACGTTGACTTTCCATGTACTTACACAGGGCTACAATGGGCGATGTTGTTGTTTATCGTCGAGGTTAGATACATCCCATGTCTTATACACCATCTATTCCTAAATAAAAGTATTTTTAGAGATTCCAATATAGACTACATAAGGAGCAAAATGAGTGAATCTAGATTCTAATCTAAACTATATCTATAATTCTATATACATCCGTATAGTTCATATTGAAATCTCAAAAAAATACTTGTACTTAGAAACATAGGTAGTTGTATTTTACATCATTTGTGCAATCTCAGTTTAGCTTCTAACATTTACTGGTTGCTTGTAGGTACATATATGAGCGGTAATGATCCACACTTCGATCCCTTTTGCGTATGGGGCAATGAGATATTCATGAACAAGCGTCAAATGAGGAAACTAAGAAAGATTGTTAGGCGAAAGAAACGGGTGATTGGAATTAAGCTCTTTATTTACACTTTGTCGAAGACAACAGTGAACTTTAGGATGGTAAGTAATGTGTTGCCTTTTCCCCATGCCCACAACAAGTTACTCTATTAGACCTCAGTATCTGATATTTTTCTCTTTTCAGTGGTTTCCGGAGCTATTCACTGATGATTACCTTGCAAACTACATGACTGGAGAGGCAACTAAGGTTAAAGTATACAATTCATGTTACCATGATAATGCTCTAGAAGTCTTCCTGAAGGCGGTGAAGGATGGGCGGGCGATCGTCAGAAGGGTTGGACAAAAGTGGTTTGTGCCTATGGCATGCAGGAAGGCACATTATGGGCATTCCGCTTCTTCAACACTGTCGGTAGTCAAAATGATTTACACTTGTCTCTTCACCTTTACCGCCTTTAAATACTGTGGTTCATCATAGTTAATTGCTGCCTAATCCTGTAATTACTGAACATATTGTACTGGCAAATTTATTTATGGATTCGTTGTTGAACCATTGTGCTGAGAATTTGAATTGCATGTTTCGTATTTCAAAATTTCCAATTAGAATAATAAATTATAGACAAAAATAAAAATAGAACAGACGGTCATGGAACTTTGCAAACGGTTCTGGCAGTAAAAGCGCTTGTGATGGATAGCCCAATGCCACACAGTTTTCTACATCAAATAGTGTGTGATGTAGTTAATGAAAGCAAACAGTTAACCAAGGCAGACCGTGTGTGATAGCTACACCTTTCACACACGAGTGTATACATAAAACCGTGTGGGATGTACATCTGAACAAAAACGTTTTCCCTGGATTGACTGTGTGGGATGTACATTAGAACGGAAATATTTTCCTTGGATTGTCTGTGTGTGATATACATACGAACGGAAATGATTTTCTGGGATTCACCGTGTGGGATCTACATACCTACGGAAATGATTTTCTCGGATTACCGTGTGAGATGTACATACCTACGGAAATGATTGGGTTTCGATGCCTCGCCCGATTGCACATGGCCCCAGCCTGGGTCCTAGGAGGGCCTATCCCCGACAATTTTTGGGTCGTGTGGGAAGGACACCCTATCGCACACACTCACTTGGCGATGGTGTTGTGGAACATAGTAATTTCAAAAAAATTCCTACGCACACGCAAGATCATGGTGATGCATAGCAACGAGAGGGGGAGAGTGTGATCTACGTACCCTTGTAGATCGACAATGGAAGCGTTAAGTTGGTTGATGTAGTCGTACGTCTCCACGGCCCGACCGATCAAGCACCAAAACTACAGCACCTCCGAGTTCTAGCACACGTTCAGCTCGATGACGATCCCCGGACTCCGATCCAGCAAAGTGTCGGGGAAGAGTTCCATCAGCACGACGGCGTGGTGACGATCTTGATGTTCTACCGTCGCAGGGCTTCGCCTAAGCACCGCTACAATATTATCGAGGACTATGGTGGAAGGGGCACCGCACACGGCTAAGGATATGATCACGTGGATCAACTTGTGTCTCTAGGGGGTGCCCCTGCCTCCGTATATAAAGGCTCAAAGAGGGGGGCTGGCTGGCCAGGAGGAGGCGCGCCAGGAGGGGGGAAAAGAGGAGAGAGAGGAGGAAGGGGGGCCGGCCCCCTCTCCTTGTCCTATTCGGACCAAGGGGGGAGGGGCGCGCGGCCCATCTATGGCCACCTCTCCTCTCTTCCACTAAGGCGCACTAAAGCCCATATACCTCCCGGGGGGTTCCGGTAACCTCCCGGTACTCCGGTAAAATCCCGATTTCACCCGGAACACTTCCGATATCCAAACATAGGCTTCCAATATATCAATCTTTATGTCTCGACCATTTCGAGACTCCTCGTCATGTCCGTGATCACATCCGGGACTCCGATCAACCTTCGGTACATCAAAATGCATAAACTCATAATATCATTGTCATCGTAACCTTAAGCGTGCGGACCCTACGGGTTCGAGAACAATGTAGACATGACCGAGACACGTCTCCGGTCAATAACCAATAGCGGAACCTGGATTCCCATATTGGTTCCTACATATTCTACGAAGATCTTTTATCGGTCAGACCGCATAACAACATACGTTGTTCCCTTTGTCATCGGTATGTTACTTGCCCGAGATTCGATCGTCGGTATCCTATACCTACTTCAATCTCGTTACCGGCAAGTCTCTTTACTCGTTCTGTAATACATCATCCCGCAACTAACTCATTAGTTGCAATGCTTGCAAGGCTTAAGTGATGTGCATTACCGAGAGGGCCCAGAGATACCTCTCCGACAATCGGAGTGACAAATCCTAATCTCGAAATATGCCAACCCAACATGTACCTTTGGAGACACCTGTAGAGCTCCTTTATAATCACCCAGTTACGTTGTGACGTTTGGTAGCACACAAAGTGTTCCTCTGGCAAACGGGAGTTGCATAATCTCATAGTCATAGGAACATGTATAAGTCATGAAGAAAGCAATAGCAACATACTAAACGATCGGGTGCTAAGCTAATGGAATGGGTCATGTCAATCAGATCATTCAACTAATGATGTGATCCCGTTAATCAAATAACAACTCTTTGTCCATGGTTAGGAAACATAACCATCTTTGATTAACGAGCTAGTCAAGTAGAGGCATACTAGTGACACTCTGTTTGTTTATGTATTCACACATATATTATGTTTCCGGTTAATACAATTCTAGCATGAATAATAAACTTTTATCATGATATAAGGAAATAAATAATAACTTTATTATTGCCTCTAGGGCATATTTCCTTCAGTCTCCCACTTGCACTAGAGTCAATAATCTAGATTACACAATAATGATTCTAACACCCATGGAGCCTTGGTGCTGATCATGTTTTGCTCGTGGAAGAGGCTTAGTCAACGGGTCTGCAACATTCAAATCCGTATGTATCTTGCAAATCTCTATGTCTCCCACCTGGACTAGATCCCGGATGGAATTGAAGTGTCTTTTGATGTGCTTGGTTCTTTTGTGAAATCTGGATTCCTTCGCCAAGGCAATTGCACCAGTATTGTCACAAAAGATTTTCATTGGACCCGATGCACTAGGTATGACACCTAGATCGGATATGAACTCCTTCATCCAGACTCCTTCATTCGCTGCTTCTGAAGCAGCTATGTATTTCGCTTCACACGTAGATCCCGCCACGACGCTCTGTTTAGAACTGCACCAACTTACAGCTCCACCGTTTAATGTAAACACGTATCCGGTTTGCGATTTAGAATCGTCCGGATCAGTGTCAAAGCTTGCATCAACGTAACCGTTTACGATGAGCTCTTTGTCACCTCCATATACAAGAAACATATCCTTAGTCCTTTTCAGGTACTTCAGGATGTTCTTGACCGTTGTCCAGTGATCCACTCCTGGATTACTTTGGTACCTCCCTGCTAGACTTATAGCAAGGCACACATCAGGTCTGGTACACAGCATTGCATACATGATAGAGCCTATGGCTGAAGCATAGGGAACATCTTTCATTTCCTCTCTATCTTCTGCAGTGGTCGGGCATTGAGTCTGACTCAACTTCACACCTTGTAACACAGGAAAGAACCCTTTCTTTGCTTGATCCATTTTGAACTTCTTCAAAATCTTGTCAAGGTATGTGCTTTGTGAAAGTCCAATTAAACGTCTTGATCTATCTCTATAGATCTTTATGCCTAATATGTAAGCAGCTTCACCGAGGTCTTTCATTGAAAAACTCTTATTCAAGTATCCCTTTATGCTATCCAGAAATTCTATATCATTTCCAATCAGTAATATGTCATCCACATATAATATCAGAAATGCTACAGAGCTCCCACTCACTTTCTTATAAATACAGGCTTCTCCAAAAGTCTGTATAAAACCAAATGCTTTGATCACACTATCAAAGCGTTTATTCCAACTCCGAGAGGCTTGCACCAGTCCATAAATGGATCGCTGGAGCTTGCACACTTTGTTAGCTCCGTTTGGATCGACAAAACCTTCCGGTTGCATCATATACAACTCTTCTTCCAGAAATCCATTCAGGAATGCAGTTTTGACATCCATCTGCCAAATTTCATAATCATAAAATGCGGCAATTGCTAACATGATTCGGACAGACTTAAGCATCGCTACGGGTGAGAAGGTCTCATCGTAGTCAACCCCTTGAACTTGCCGAAACCCTTTTGCGACAAGTCGAGCTTTGTAGATAGTAATATTACCGTCGGCGTCAGTCTTCTTCTTGAAGATCCATTTATTCTCAATTGCTTGCCGATCATTGGGCAAGTCAACCAAAGTCCATACTTTGTTCTCATACATGGATCCCATCTCAGATTTCATGGCTTCAAGCCATTTTGAAGAATCTGGGCTCACCATCACTTCTTCATAGTTCATAGGTTCATCATGATCTAGTAGCATGACTTCCAGAACAGGATTACCGTACCACTCTGGTGCGGATCTCACTTTGGTTGATCTATGAGGTTCAGTAGTATCTTGTTCTGAAGTTTCATGATCTTTATCATTAGCTTCCTCACTAATTGGTGTAGGTGTCTCAGAAACATGTTTCTGTGATGTACTACTTTCCAACAAGGGAGCAGGTACAGTTACCTCGTCAAGTTCTACTTTCCTCCCACTCACTTCTTTCGAGAGAAACTCCTTCTCCAGAAAGTTTCCGAACTTAGCAACAAAAGTCTTGCCTTCGGATCTGTGATAGAAGGTGTATCCAATAGTCTCCTTTGGATATCCTATGAAGACACATTTCTCCGATTTGGGTTCGAGCTTATCAGGTTGAAGCTTTTTCACATAAGCATCGCAGCCCCAAACTTTCAGAAACGACAACTTTGGTTTCTTGCCAAACCATAGTTCATAAGGCATCGTTTCAACGGATTTTGATGGTGCCCTATTTAACGTGAATGCGGCCGTCTCCAAAGCATAACCCCAAAACGATAGCGGTAAATCAGTAAGAGACATCATAGATCGCACCATATCTAGTAAAGTACGATTACGACGTTCGGACACACCATTACGCTGTGGTGTTCCGGGTGGCGTGAGTTGCGAAACTATTCCACATTGTTTCAAATGTACACCAAACTCGTAACTCAAATATTCTCCTCCACGGTCAGATTGTAGAAACTTTATTTTCTTGTTACGATGATTTTCAACTTCACTCTGAAATTCTTTGAACTTTTCAAACGTTTCAGACTTATGTTTCATTAAGTAGATATACCCATATCTGCTTAAGTCATCTGTGAAGGTGAGAAAATAACGATATCCGCCACGAGCCTCAATATTCATCGGACCACATACATCTGTATGTATAATTTCCAACAAATCTGTTGATCTCTCCATAGTTCCGGAGAACGGCGTTTTAGTCATCTTGCCCATGAGGCACGGTTCGCAAGTACCAAGTGATTCATAATCAAGTGGTTCCAAAAGTCCATCAGTATGGAGTTTCTTCATGCGCTTTACACCGATATGACCTAAACGGCAGTGCCACAAATAAGTTGCACTATCATTATCAACTCTGCATCTTTTGGCTTCAACATTATGAATATGTGTGTCACTACTATCGAGATTCAATAAGAATAGACCATTCTTCAAGGGTGCATGACCATAAAAGATATTACTCATATAAATAGAACAACCATTATTCTCTGATTTAAATGAATAACCGTCTCGCATCAAACAAGATCAGATATAATGTTCATCCTTAACGATGGCACCAAATAACAATTATTTAGGTCTAATGTTAATCCCTAAGGTAGATGTAGAGGTAGCGCGCCAACTGCGATCACATCGACTTTGGAACCGTTTCCCACGCGCATCGTCACCTCGTCCTTAGCCAATCTTCGCTTAATCCGTAGTCCCTGTTTCGAGTTGCAAATATTAGCAACAGAACCAGTATCAAATACCCAGGTGCTACTACGAGCATTAGTAAGGTACACATCAATAACATGTATATCACATATACCTTTGTTCACCTTGCCATCCTTCTTATCTGCCAAATACTTGGGGCAGTTCCGCTTCCAGTGACCAGTCTGCTTGCAGTAGAAGCACTCAGTTTCAGGCTTCGGTCCAGACTTGGGTTTCTTCTCTCGAGCAGCAACTTGCTTGCCGTTCTTCTTGAAGTTCCCCTTCTTCTTCCCTTTGCCCTTTTTCTTGAAACTAGTGGTCTTGTTTACCATCAACACTTGATGCTCCTTCTTGATTTCTACCTCCGCAGCTTTCAGCATTGCGAAGAGCTTGGGAATAGTCTTATTCATCCCTTGCATATTATAGTTCATCACGAAGCTCTTGTAGTTTGGTGGAAGTGATTGGAGAATTCTGTCAATGACGCTATCATCTGGAAGATTAACTCCCAGTTGAATCAAGTGATTACAATACCCAAACATCTTGAGTATATGCTCACTGACAGAACTGTTCTCCTCCATCTTGCAGCTATAGAACTTATTGGAGACTTCATATCTCTCAATCCGGGCATTTGCTTGAAATATTAACTTCAACTCCTGGAACATCTCATATGCCCCATGACGTTCAAAACGTCGTTGAAGTCCCGGTTCTAAGCCGTAAAGCATGGCACATTGAACTATCGAGTAGTCATCAGCTTTGTTCTGCCAGACGTTCATAACATCTGGTGTTGCTCCAGCAGCAGGCCTGGCACCCAGCGGTGCTTCCAGGACGTAATTCTTCTGTGCAGCAATGAGGATAATCCTCAAGTTACGGACCCAGTCCGTGTAATTGCTACCATCATCTTTCAACTTTGCTTTCTCAAGGAACGCATTAAAATTCAACGGAACAACAGCACGGGCCATTTATCTACAATCATACATAAATAAGCAAGATACTATCAGGCACTAAGTTCATGATAAATTTAGGTTCAATTAATCATATTACTTAAAGAACTCCCACTTAGATAGACATCCCTCTAATCCTCTAAGTGATTACGTGATCCAATTCAACTAAACCATGTCCGATCATCACGTGAGATGGAGTAGTTTCATTGGTGAACATCACTATGTTCATCATATCTACTATATGATTCATGCTCGACCTTTCGGTCTCCGTGTTCCGAGGCCATATCTGTATATGCTTGGCTCACCAAGTATAACCTGAGTATTCCGCGTGTGCAACTGTTTTGCACCCGTTGTATTTGAACGTAGAGCCTATCACACCCGATCATCACGTGGTGTCTCAGCACGAAGAACTTTCGCAACGGTGCATACTCAGGGAGAACACTTCTTGATAATTAGTGAGAGATCATCTTATAATGCTACCGTCAATCAAAGCAAGATAAGATGCATAAAAGATAAACATCACATGCAATCAATATAAGTGATATGATATGGCCATCATCATCTTGTGCTTGTGATCTCCATCTCCGAAGCACCGTCATGATCACCATCATCACCGGCGCGACACCTTGATCTCCATCGTAGCATCGTTGTCGTCTCACCAATCTTATGCTTCCACGACTATCGCTACCACTTAGTGATAAAGTAAAGCATTACAGCGCGATTGCATTGCATACAATAAAGCGACAACCATATGGCTCCTGCCAGTTGCCGATAACTCAGTTACAAAACATGATCATCTCATACAATAAAATTTAGCATCATGTCTTGACCATATCACATCACAACATGCCCTGCAAAAACAAGTTAGACGTCCTCTACTTTGTTGTTGCATGTTTTACGTGGCTGCTACGGGCTTAAGCAAGAACCAATCTTACCTACGCATCAAAACCACAACGATAGTTTGTCAAGTTGGTGCTGTTTAAACCTTCACAAGGACCGGGCGTAGCCACACTCAAGTTGGAGAAATTGTCACCCGCAAGCCACCTGTGTGCAAAGCACGTCGGGAGAACCGGTCTCGCGTAAGCGTACGCGTAATGTCGGTCTGGGCCGCTTCGTCCAACAATACCGCCGAACCAAAGTATGACATGCTAGTAAGCAGTATGACTTATATCGCCCACAACTCACTTGTGTTCTACTCGTGCATATAACATCAACATATAAAACCTAGGCTCGGATGCCACTGTTGTGGAACGTAGTAATTTCAAAAAAATTCCTACGCACACGCAAGATCATGGTGATGCATAGCAACGAGAGGGGCAGAGTGTGATCTACGTACCCTTGTAGATCGACAACGGAAGCGTTAAGTTGGTTGATGTAGTCGTACGTCTCCACGGCCCGACCGATCAAGCACCGAAACTACGGCACCTCCGAGTTCTAGCACACGTTCAGCTCGATGACGATCCCCGGACTCTGATCCAGCAAAGTGTCGGGGAAGAGTTCTGTCAGCATGACGGCGTGGTGACGATCTTGATGTTCTACCGTCGCAAGGCTTCGCCTAAGCACCGCTACAATATTATCGAGGACTATGGTGGAAGGGGGCACCACACACGGCTAAGGATATGATCACATGGATCAACTTGTGTCTCTAGGGGGTGCCCCTGCCTCCGTATATAAAGGCTCAAAGAGGGGGGCTGGCCGGCCAGGAGGAGGCGCGCCAGGAGGAGTCCTACTCCCTTCGGGAGTAGGACTCCCCCCCTTTCCTAGTTGGAATAGGATTCGCGGAGGGCGGAAAAGAGGAGAGAGAGGAGGAAGGGGGGCCGGCCCCCTCTCCTTGTCCTATTCGGACCAAGGGGGGAGGGGCGCGCGGCCCATCTATGGCCACCTCTCCTCTCTTCCACTAAGGCCCACTAAGGCCCATATACCTCCCGGGGGGTTCCGGTAACCTCCCGGTACTCCGGTAAAATCCCGATTTCACCCAGAACACTTCCGATATCCAAACATAGGCTTCCAATATATCAATCTTTATGTCTTGGCCATTTCGAGACTCCTCGTCATGTCCGTGATCACATCCGGGACTCCGAACAACCTTCGGTACATCAAAATGCATAAACTCATAATATAACTGTCATCGTAACCTTAAGCGTGCGGACCCTACGGGTTCGAGAACAATGTATACATGACCGAGACACGTCTCCGGTCAATAACCAATAGCGGAACCTGGATGCCCATATTGGTTCCTACATATTCTACGAAGATCTTTTATCGGTCAGACCGCATAACAACATACGTTGTTCCCTTTGTCATCGGTATGTTACTTGCCCGAGATTCGATCGTCGGTATCCTATACCTAGTTCAATCTCGTTACCGGCAAGTCTCTTTACTCGTTCTGTAATACATCATCCCGCAACTAACTCATTAGTTGCAATGCTTGCAAGGCTTAAGTGATGTGCATCACCGAGAGGGCCCAGAGATACCTCTCCGACAATCGGAGTGACAAATCCTAATCTCGAAATACGCCAACCCAACATGTACCTTTGGAGACACCTGTAGAGCTCCTTTATAATCACCCAGTTACGTTGTGACGTTTGGTAGCACACAAAGTGTTCCTCTGGCAAACGGGAGTTGCATAATCTCATAGTCATAGGAACATGTATAAGTCATGAAGAAAGCAATAGCAACATACTAAACGATCGGGTGCTAAGCTAATGGAATGGGTCATGTCAATCAGATCATTCAACTAATGATGTGATCCCGTTAATCAAATAACAACTCTTTGTCCATGGTTAGGAAACATAACCATCTTTGATTAACGAGCTAGTCAAGTAGAGGCATACTAGTGACACTCTGTTTGTTTATGTATTCACACATGCATTATGTTTCCGGTTAATACAATTCTAGCATGAATAATAAACTTTTATCATGATATAAGGAAATACATAATAACTTTATTATTGCCTCTAGGGCATATTTCCTTCAGACGGTTCCAAATGTCGTCGCGGAAAGGGGCTAAAACCCGTTTGTTTAGGACCGACGCACACCAGTGCTACCTAGTTCACGACCTCGAGCTTGCTGCTGTCATTCATGCACTAAAGCAATGGCAACATTACCTTCTCGGTAATCGTTGTGAGATCTTCACCGACCACCAAAGTCTAAAGTATATGTTTACTCAGCCTGACCTGAACCTCCGTCAGCAAAGATGGAAGGAGACTGTTGCAGACTTTGACCTGGGTATTTCCTATACACCAAGCAAGGCTGATGTAATGGTTGATGCCTTGAGCCGCAAGTCTTACAACAACCACCTCAAGGTTCGAAAAGTTCAACCCTCGCTTGTTGAAGAATTTAGAAAGCTAAAACTCCATATTATCCCTCCTGGTGCACTCGCTCCCCCTGCCCCAGAGTTCCAAAAGATGGATCTTTGTGTTGTTCCTCAGGGTTCTCTAAATACCCTGGCTATCGAATCAGATCTTGTGGGCGATATCAAGACCATTCAATATTATGAGTCTGAAGTCGAGAAGATTAAACGCTATCTCACAGAAGGAAAGCCGTCATTCTTCACTATCGCCGATGATGGCGCCTTGTACTTAAAAGGCCGCCTAGTGGTGCCATGTTCGAGGAAAAACCTGGATCATACTCCAAAGGTTTTGAAAGAAGCTCATGATACGCCTCTGTGTATCCATCCTGGTAGTACAAAGATGCATCAAGACATCCGTCAGAGATTCTGGTGGTCTAATATGAAGCAAGACATTGCTTGTTACGTTGCTGAGTGTGATGTTTGCCGTCGTATCAAAGCAGAGCATCAAAGGCCTGCTGGAACTCTGCAAGCTATCGCTATTCCTGAATGGAAATGGGAGCATGTTGAAATGGACTTCATCACTGGATTTTCCAAATCGCAGAAAGGTAATGATGATATTCTTGTCGTCATTGACCGGCTTTCTAAGGTTGCAAATTTTCTGGCGGTGAAAGAAACGATCACTGCTGGTCAACTTGCAACTCTCTACATGTCCAGAATTGTTTCACTTCATGGTATTCCACTAATTATCAGTTCGGACCATGTCAGCTTGTTCACTTCAAGCTTCTAGGCAAGTTTCCAAGAAGCTATGGGAACTCATATGTCATTCAGTACTGCGTTTCATCCTCAGTCGCAAGGGAAAGTTGAATGTGTCAACCAAGTTCTCGAAGACATGCTTCGAGCTTGTGTAATTTCCTTCAGCAAGAAATAGGAGGAATCTCTTCCGTATGCTGAGTTCTCCTATAAAAATAGCTATCAAGCTAGTTTGAAGATGGCCCCCTTCGAAGTGTTATATGGATGAAAGTGTCGAACCCCTCTAAATTGGTCAGAAACTAGGGAACGTCCACTCTTCGGTCCGGATATTATCCAACATGCCGAAGAACAAGTCTGCATTATTCGTGAGCATCTCAAGACTGCTCAGTCACGTCAGAAAAGTCAGTATGACCGCCATCACAAAGACATGGTCTATCAACCTGGCGAAAAGGCTTATCTTCGAGTTACACCAATGAAGGGTGCTCACCGCTTCGGGATCAAGGGCAAACTAGCTCCTCGCTATATTTGTCCATTCACTATTCTGAGAAGGCGTGGAAAAGTGGCATATCAACTGGAGCTTCCGTCAAACCTTTCTCAGGTTCACGATGTGTTCCATGTGTCACACCTCCGCCGCTGCTTCAAGGACCCAATCTGAGCGGTGGATCATGAAGTGCTCGAATTGCAACAAGACCTCTCCTATAAAGAGCGTCCAGTCTGCATTCTCAACCAAGCTGAACGCCGCACACATCAGAAGGCGATCAAGTTCCTCAAGGTCCAGTGGTCACATCACTCTGAAGACGAAGCCACTTGGGAACGCGAGGATCGCCTGCGTGATGAATACCCCGCACTGTTTCCTTCTACCTCCTAAATCTCAAGACGAGACTTCTTGTAGTGGAGATTTGTGACGCCCGGATAATTATGCTACAATAAACCAACGCTAATGATGTCATGTCACCTCTATTACTGTTGTCAAACCTCGTGTTAGTTCAAAATGATTTGAATTCAAATTTAAATTAATGGCAAACAACCAAAGTTTTCAAACATTAAAACAAAAATGTTTGGCTTGTGCCAAATATTGCACGGGTAATTATAGTGAAGAAAACACATTTTTAGAAAATGCTAAAATGCTCTAAAATAAATAAAACAGAAAAAGGGAAATAAATAAAAGAAAAGAAAATACAAAACAAAAAACAAAAAAATAAAAAGAGGAAAGGCCCCCCAGCTGGGCCGTGGCCCAGCGGCCACTGCCAGCCAGGCCATCCCAAAAAAACCCTTGGGCTATAACCCCCTCCCCACTCCCCGAACCCTAGCCTACGTCCACACTCTCCCCCCCACTCCTCGCTCTCCCTCCCCGATCCAGATCTGGATCGGGGGCGCTCGACCTCGCGCCTCGCCGGAGCCGCCCGTCGCCGTCCACCATCGTCCCGCCTCGACCACGCCTCCCCGCCGGCCTTTCTCCTCGTCTCCTCATCCC
>NC_041382.1:742026625-742050007 GCF_002162155.2 Triticum dicoccoides | reverse complement strand
CCAGCCCTGGAATATTTTAAAAGGAAAAACAGAATTAAAAAATAAATAAATAAAATTAAATATTAATTTATTTAGTAACTAAATAGTTAACTTAATTAATTCTGTTTAAATTAACTAATTAAGATTAATTAACCAATTAACCTAATTAACTAGTGTTAATTAGCCAAACAGTCCCTGATAGGTGGGACCCACCTGCCAGGTTGACCAAGTCAACGGTCAACGTTGACTACTGATGTCATGATGACATCATAAAATGATTTCTGATTTAATTAATTCTATTAATTCTAAAAATGACGAGACGAAGCCGGATATGTAGCCTGTTTGTCCGCCACACATCCCTAGCATAGCGAACATGCAACTTTCCCCTGCGGTTCATCTGTCCGAAAACGCGAAACATCGGGGATACTTTCCCGGTTGTTTCCCACCTTCGCCGGTATCACCTCCTACCGCGTTAGGGCACACCTGGCACCGTTTCTTGTCATGTCATGCATCGATATGCATCTGTTTGCATTGTATTCATTGTTTCTTCCCCCTCATCTCTCCGGTAGACTACGAGACTGACGCCGTTGCTGGTGCCCCGATCGATACGTTGTTGACGACCCCTCCTTGCTAGAGCAACCAGGGAAGCCCCCCTTCATTAACCTGATATTGCCTATTCTTCTCTCTACTGCTTGCATTAGAGTAGTGTAGCATGTTACTGCTTTCTGTTAATCCTATCCTCATGCATAGCCTGTCTTTGCTACTTCTGTTGTTACCTTCACCTGCAATCTTAAATGCTTAGTATAGGATGCTAGTTTATCATCAGTGGCCCTACATTCTTGTCCGTCTGCCATGCTATACTATCGGACCGTGATCACTCGGGAGGTGATCACGGGTATATAATTATATGCATAATATATGATACCTGTGGTGACAAAAGTCAGGTCAGCTCATAGAGTACCCGCGAGTGATTCACAAATTGAGACCGAAAGAACGTTTGTCCTGACGGCCCTCTGAGTGGACCTTTGTGGCAGAGCGACAGGGCAGGTTGAGACCACCTAGGTGAGAGGTGTGCCTGACCCTGGTCGGCGTCCGTGGTTACATCAATTAACATGCTTAACAAGATCTTGGTATTTGATCAGAGCCTAGCCACTGGCCTATACGCACTAACCAACTACGCGGGAACATTTATGGGCACTCGACGTCGTGGTATCAGCCGAAGCCTTCTTGACGTTAGCGACTAAGCGGCACACGTCGGATTGGACCGTAAGCCTGCACTTGTATTAAGGGGCTAGGTCTGCTTCCGGCTGCGTACGCAACGTGCAGGTGTGCAATGGATGATGGGCCCAGACCCCTGCGTGCATAGGATTTAGACTGGCGTGCTGACCTCTCGGTTGAGCCTAGGTAGGGCTGCGACATGTTAATCTTTCGAGGCCGGGCACGACCCAGGAAAGTGTGTCCGGCCAGAGGGATCAAGCGTGTTGGGTTATGTGGTGCACCCCTACAGGGAAGTTTATCTATTCGAATAGCTGTGTCCCTCGGTAAAAGGACAACCCGGAGTTGTACCTTGACCTTATGACAACTAGAATCGGATACTTAATAAAACACACCTTTTCAAGTGCCAGATACAACCCGCTGATCGCTCTCTCATAGGGCGACGAGGGGAGGATCGCCGAGTAGGATTATGTTATGCGATGATACTTGGTGAACTTACCATCTACGCTCTCCTATATGCTTCAAGATGTAGGCTGCCAGAAGCGTAGTCTTCAATAGGACTAGCTACCCCCCTCTTATTCTGGCATTCTGTAGTTCAGCCCACATATACTACCCCTTTCATTGATACCAATGCATATGTAGTGTAGTTCCTTGCTTGCGAGTAATTTGGATGAGTACTCACGGCTGCTTTGCTCCCCCCTTTTCCCCCTTTCTATACCTAGTTGTCGCAACCAGATGCTGGAGCCAAGGAGCCAGACGCCACCGTCAACGATGACTCCTACTACACTGGAGGTGCCTACTACTACGTGCAGGCTGTCGACGACGGCCAGGAGTAGTTTAGGAGGATCCCAGGAAGGAGGCATGCGCCTCTTTCGATCTGTATCCTAGTTTGTGCTAGCCATCTTATGGCAACTTGTTTAACTTATGTCTGTACTCAGATATTGTTCCTTCCGCTGACTCATCCATGATTGAGCTCTTGTATTCGAGCCCTCGAAGCCCCTGGCTTGTAATATGATGCTTGTATGACTTATTTTATTTTTAGAGTTGTGTTGTGATATCTTTGTTGGGTTTCGTAGTAATTTCAAAAAATTTCCTACGCACACGCAAGATCATGTGATGCATAGCAACGAGGGGAGAGTGTTGTCTACGTACCCAACGCAGACCGACTGCGGAAGCGATGACACGACGTAGAGGAAGTAGTCGTACGTCTTCACGATCCAACCGATCAAGCACCAAAACTACGGCACCTCCGAGTTCGAGCACACATTCAGCTCGATGACGATCCCCGGACTCCGATCCAGCAAAGTGTCGGGGAAGAGTTCCGTCAGCACGACGGCGTGGTGACGATCTTGATGAACTACAGCAGCAGGGCTTCGCCTAAACTCCGCTACAGTATTATCGAGGTATATGGTGGAAGGGGGCACCGCACACGGCTAAGGAATAGATCACGTGGAACAACTTGTTGTGTCTTTGGTGCTAGCCCTGCCCCTCTATTTATATGTTGAGCCCCGGGGTCGAAACTTGGAGCAAAAGCCTCCTCAAAGTCGGTTTTTCCCGAAAGGCAAGAGTCCCACTCGGACTCCAGGACCAAACGCCACAATCCTTGGCGTCTGGCCCAGACGCCATGGGCCTCGGCGTCTGGCCCAGGGCCAGACGCCAGGGTCTCCGGCGTTTGGCCCCCTGGACTCCGCAAAACTCCTTTTGCACCGATCTAAAGCCTCATGGGCTTGACCCCTTGGCCTAACCATATCATCCAATATATGAATCTTTACGTCTCGACCATTTCGAGACTCCTCGTCATGTCCCCAATCTCATCCGGGACTCCGAACTCCTTCGGTACATCAAAACATGTAAACTCATAATATAACTGTCATCGTAACCTTAAGCGTGCGGACCCTATGGGTTCGAGAACAATGTAGACATGACCGAGACACGTCTCCGGTCAATAACCAATAGCGGGACCTGGATGCCCATATTGGCTCCTACATATTCTACGAAGATCTTTATCGGTCAGACCGCATAACAACATACGTTGTTCCCTTTGTCATCGGTATGTTACTTGCCCGAGATTCGATCGTCGGTATCCAATACCTAGTTCAATCTCGTTACTGGCAAGTCTCTTTACTCATTCTGTAATACATCATATCACAACTAACATATTAGTTGCAGTGCTTGCAAGGCTTATGTGATGTGCATTACCGAGAGGGCCCAGAGATACCTCTCCGACAATCGGAGTGACAAATCCTAATCTCGAAATACGCCAACCCAACATCTACTTTTGGAGACACCTGTAATGCTCCTTTATAATCACCCAGTTACGTTGTGACGTTTGGTAGCACCCAAGGTGTTCCTCCGGCAAACGGGAGTTGCATAATCTCATAGTTATAGGAACATGTATAAGTCATGAAGAAAGCAATAGCAACATACTAAACGATCAGGTGCTAAGCTAATGGAATGAGTCATGTCAATCAGATCATTCAACTAATGATGTGACCTCGTTACTCAAATAACAACTCTTTTGTCTATGGTTAGGAAACATAACCATCTTTGATTAACGAGCTAGTCAAGCAGAGGCATACTAGTGACACTCTGTTTGTCTATGTATTCACACATGTATTATGTTTCCGGTTAATACAATTCTAGCATGAATAATAAACATTTATCATGATATAAGGAAATAAATAATAACTTTATTATTGCCTCTAGGGCATATTTCCTTCAGTCTCCCACTTGCACTAGAGTCAATAATCTAGTTCACATCGCCATGTGATTTAACAGCAATAGTTCACATCACCATGTGATTAACACCCATAGTTCACATCGCTATGTGACCAACACCCAAAGGGTTTACTAGATTCAGTAATCTAGTTCACATTGCTATGTGATTAACACCCAAGGAGTACTAAGGTGTGATCATGTTTTGCTTGTGAGAGAATCTTGGTCAACGGGTCTGCCACATTCAGATCCTCATGTATTTTGCAAATTTCTATGTCAACAATGCTCTGCATGGAGCTACTCTAGCTAATTGCTCCCACTTTCAATATGTATCTAGATCGAGACTTAGAGTCATCTAGATTAGTGTCAAACTTGCATCGGCGTAACCCTTTACGACGAACCTTTTTTCACTTCCATAATAGAGAAACATATCCTTATTCCACTAAGGACAATTTTGACCGCTGTCCAGTGATCTACTCCTAGATCACTATTGTACTCCCTTGCCAAACTCAGTGTAGGGTATACAATAGATCTGGTACGCAGCATGGCATACTTTATAGAACCTATGACTGAGGCATAGGAAATGACTTTCATTCTCTTTCTATTTTTGCCGTGGTCGGGCTTTGAGTCTTACTCAACTTCACACCTTGTAACACAGGCAAGAACTCTTTCTTTGACTGTTCCATTTTGAACTACTTCAAAATCTTGTCAAGGTATGTACTCATTGAAAAAACTTATCAAGCGTCTTGATCTATCTCTATAGATCTTGAAACTCAATATGTAAGCAGCTTCACCGAAGTCTTTCTTTGAAAAACTCCTTTCAAACACTCCTTTTATGCTTTACAGAATAATTCTACATTATTTCCGATCAACAATATGTCATTCACATATACTTATCAGAAATGTCGTAGAGCTCCCACTCACTTTCTTGTAAATACAGGCTTCTCCGAAAGTCTGTATAAAACCAAATGCTTTGATCACACTATCAAAATGTTTATTCCAACTCTGAGAGGCTTGCACCAGTCCATAAATGGATCGCTGGAGCTTGCACACTTTGTTAGCTCCCTTTGGATCGACAAAACCTTCCGGTTGCATCATATACAACTCTTCTTCCAGAAATCCATTCAGGAATGCAGTTTTGACATCCATCTGCCAAATTTCATAATCATAAAATGCGGCAATTGCTAACATGATTCAGACGGACTTAAGCATCGCTACGGGTGAGAAGGTCTCATCGTAGTCAATCCCTTGAACTTGCCGAAAACCTTTTGCGACAAGTCGAGCTTTGTAGACAGTGACATTACCATCAGCGTCAGTCTTCTTTTTAAAGATCCATTTATTCTCAATTGCTTGCCGATCATCGGGCAAGTCAACCAAAGTCCATACTTTGTTCTCATACATGGATCCCATCTCAGATTTCATGGCTTCAAGCCACTTTGCGGAATCTGGGCTCATCATCGCTTCTTCATAGTTCGTAGGTTTCATCATGATCTAGTAGCATGACTTTCAGAACAGGATTACCGTACCACTCTGGCGCGGATCTTACTCTGGTTGATCTACGAGGTTCAGTAGTATCTTGTTCTGAAGTTTCATGATCATCATCATTAGCTTCCTCACTAACTGGTGTAGGTGTCACAAAAACAGTTTTCTGTGATGTACTACTTTCCAATAAGGGAGCAGGTACAGTTACCTCGTCAAGTTCTACTTTCCTCCCACTCACTTCTTTCAAGAGAAACCCCTTCTCCAGAAAGTTTCCGAATTTAGCAAAAAAAATCTTGCCTTCGGATCTGTGGTAGAAGGTGTATCCAATAGTTTCCTCTGGATATCCTATGAAGACGCACTTCTCCTATTTGAGTTTGAGCTTATCAGGATGAAATTTTTCATATAAGCATTGCAACCCCAAACTTTAAGAAACGACAGCTTAGGTTTCTTGCCAAACCATAGTTCATATGGTGTCGCCTCAACGGATTTAGATGGTGCCCTATTTAATGTGAATGTAGATGTCTTTAATGCATAACCCCAAAACGATAGTGGTAGATCCGTAAGAGACATCATAGATTGCACTATATATCTAATAAAGTACGGTTATGACGTTCGGACACACCATTATGCTGTGGTGTTCCATGTGGCATGAGTTTGTGAAACTATTCCACATTGTTTTAATTGAAGACCAAACTCGTAACTCAAATATTTGTCTCCGCAATCAGATCGTAGAAACTTTATTTTCTTGTCACGATGATTTTCCACTTCACTCTGAAATTCTTTGAACTGTTCAAATGTTTCAAACTTATGTTTCATCAAGTAGATATCCCCATATCTGCTCAAATCATCTGTGAAGGTCAGAAAATAATGATACCTGCTGCAAGCTTTAATATTCACCGGACCACATACATCAGTATGTATGATCTCCAACAAATCCGTTGCTTGCTTCATTGTTCCGGAGAACGGCGTTTTAGTCATCTTGCCCAAAAGGCATGGTTCGCAAGCATCAAGTGATTCATAATCAAGTGATTCCAAAATCCCATCAGCATGGAGTTTCTTCATGCGCTTTACACCAATATGACCTAAACGGCAGTGCTACAAATAAGTTGCACTATCATTATTAACTTGGCATCTTTTGGTTTCAATATTATGATTATGTGTATCACTACGATCGAGATCCAACGAACTATTTTCATTGGGTGTGTAACCATATAAGGTTTTATTCATGTAAACAGAACAACAATTTATTCTCTTACTTAAATGAATAACCGTATTACAATAAACATGATCAAATCATATTCATGCTCAACGCAAACACCAAATAACACTTATTCAGGTTCAACACTAATCCCGAAAGTATAGGGAGTGTGCGATGATGATCATATCAATCTTGGAACCACTTCCAACACACATCGTCACTTCACCCTTAACTAGTCTCTGTTTATTCTGCAACTCCCGTTTCGAGTTACTAATCTTAGCAACTAAACTAGTATCAAATACTGAGGGGTTGCCATAAACACTAGTAAAGTACACATCAATAACATGTATATAAAATATACTTATGTTCACTTTGCCATCCTTCTTATCTGCCAATCACTTGGGGTAGTTCCGCTTCCAGTGACCAGTCCCTTTGCAGTAGAAACACTTAGTCTCAGGCTTAGGACCAGACTTGGGCTTCTTCACTTGAGCAGCAACTTGCTTGCCATTCTATTTGAAGTTCCCCTTCTTCCCTCTGCCCTTTTCTTGAAACTAGTGGTCTTGTCTACCATCAACACTTGATGTTTTTCTCGATTTCTACCTTCGTCAATTTCCGCATTACGAAGAGCTTGGGAATTGTTTCCGTTATCCCTTGCATATCATAGTTCATCACGAAGTTCTACTAACTTGGTGATGGTGACTAGAGAATTCTGTCAATCACTATCTTATCTGGAAGATTAACTCCCACTTGATTCAAGCGATTGTTGTACTCAGACAATCTGGGCACATGCTCACTAGTTGAGCGATTCTCCTCCATCTTTTAGCTATAGAACTTGTTGGAGACTACATATCTCTCAACTTGGGTATTTGCTTGAAATATTAACTTCAACTCCTGGAACATCTCATATGCTCCATGACGTTCAAAACGTCGTTGAAGTCCCGATTCTAAGCCATTAAGCATGGTGCACTAAACTATCAAGTAGTCATCATATTGAGCTAGCCAAACGTTCATAACGTCTGCATCTGCTCCTGCAATAGGTCCGTCACCTAGCGGTGCATCAAGGACATAATTCTTCTGTGCAGTAATGAGGATAAACCTCAGATCACGGATCCAATCCGCATCATTGCTACTAACATTTTTCAACATGATTTTCTCTAGGAACATATCAAAATAAACACAGGGAAGCAACAACGCGAGCTATTGATCTACAACATAATTTGCAAAATACTACCAGGACTAAGTTCATGATAAATTAAAGTTCAATTAATCATATTATTTAAGAACTCCCACTTAGATAGACATCCCTCTAATCCTCTAAGTGATTACGTGATCCAAATCAACTAAACCATGACCGATCATCACGTGAGATGGAGTAGTTTTCAATGGTGAACATCGTTATGTTGATCATATCTACTATATGATTCACGCTCGACCTTTTGGTCTCCGTGTTCCGAGGCCATATCTGTATATGCTAGGCTCGTCAAGTTTAACCTGAGTATTCTGCGTGTGCAAAACTGGCTTGCACCCGTTGTAGATGGACGTAGAGCTTATCACACCCGATCATCACGTGGTGTCTGGGCACGACGAACTTTGGCAACGGTGCATACTCAGGGAGAACACTTCTTGATAATTTAGTGAGAGATCATCTTATAATGCTACCGTCAATCAAAGCAAGATAAGATGCATAAAAAGATAAACATCACATGCAATCAATATAAGTGATATGATATGGCCATCATCATCTTGTGCTTGTGATCTCCATCTCCAAAGCACCGTCATGATCATCATCGTCACCGGCGCGACACCTTGATCTCCATCGTAGCATCGTTGTCGTCTCGCCAATCTTATGCTTCCACGACTATCACTACCGTTTAGTAATAAAGTAAAGCATTACATCGCGATTGCATTGCATACAATAAAGCGACAACCATATGGCTCCTGCCAGTTGCCGATAACTCGGTTACAAAACATGATCATCTCATACAATAAAATTCAGCATCATGCTTTGACCATATCACATCACAACATGCCCTGCAAAAACAAGTTAGACGTCCTCTACTTTGTTGTTGCATGTTTTACGTGGCTGCTACGGGCTTAAGTAAGAACCAATCTCACCTACGCATCAAAACCACAACGATAGTTTGTCAAATAGACTCCGTTTTAACCTTCTCAAGGACCGGGCGTAGCCATACTCGGTTCAACTAAAGTTGGAGAGACAGTCGCCCACAAGCCATCTATGTGCAAAGCACGTCGAGGGAACCGGTCTCGCGTAAGCGTACGCGTAAGGTTGGTCCGGGTCGTCTCGTCCAACAATACCGCCGAACCAAAGTATGACATGCTGGTAGGCAGTATGACTTGTATCGTCCACAACTCACTTGTGTTCTACTCGTGCATATAACATCAACATAAGTAACCTAGGCTCAGATGCCACTGTAGGGTTTCGCAGTAATTTCAAAACTTTCCTACGCACACGCAAGATCATGGTGATGTATAGCAACGAGAGGGGAGAGTGTTGTCTACATACCCTTGTAGACCGTAAGCGGAAGCGTTAGCACAACGCGGTTGATGTAGTCGTACGTCTTCACGGCCCGACCGATCAAGCACCGAAACTACGGCACCTCCGAGTTCTAGCACACGTTCAGCTCGATGACGTCCCTCGAACTCCGATCCAGCCGAGTGTCAAGGGAGAGTTCCGTCAGCACGACGGCGTGGTGACGATCTTGATGTTCTACCGTCGCAGGGCTTCGCCTAAGCACCGCTACGATATTATCGAGGTGGACTATGGTGGAGGGGGGCACCGCACACGGCTAAGAGATCCAAGGGATCAATTGTTGTGTCTTTGGTGCTAGCCCTGCCCCTCTATTTATATGTTGAGCCCCGGGGTCGAAACTTGGAGCAAAAGCCTCCTCAAAGTCGGTTTTTCCCGAAAGGCAAGAGTCCCACTCGGACTCCAGGACCAAACGCCACAATCCTTGGCGTCTGGCCCAGACGCCATGGGCCTCGGCGTCTGGCCCAGGGCCAGATGCCAGGGTCTCCGGCGTTTGGCCCCCTGGACTCCGCAAAACTCCTTTTGCACCGATCTAAAGCCTCATGGGCTTGACCCCTTGGCCTAACCATATCATCCAATATATGAATCTTTACGTCTCGACCATTTCGAGACTCCTCGTCATGTCCCCAATCTCATCCGGGACTCCGAACTCCTTCGGTACATCAAAACATGTAAACTCATAATATAACTGTCATCGTAACCTTAAGCGTGCGGACCCTACGGGTTCGAGAACAATGTAGACATGACCGAGACACGTCTCCGGTCAATAACCAATAGCGGGACCTGGATGCCCATATTGGCTCCTACATATTCTACGAAGATCTTTATCGGTCAGACCGCATAACAACATACGTTGTTCCCTTTGTCATCGGTATGTTACTTGTCCGAGATTCGATCGTCGGTATCCAATACCTAGTTCAATCTCGTTACTGGCAAGTCTCTTTACTCGTTCCGTAATACATCATATCACAACTAACATATTAGTTGCAGTGCTTGCAAGGCTTATGTGATGTGCATTACCGAGAGGGCCCAGAGATACCTCTCCGACAATCGGAGTGACAAATCCTAATCTCGAAATACGCCAACCCAACATCTACTTTTGGAGACACCTGTAATGCTCCTTTATAATCACCCAGTTACGTTGTGACGTTTGGTAGCACCCAAGGTGTTCCTCCGCAAACGGGAGTTGCATAATCTCATAGTTATAGGAACATGTATAAGTCATGAAGAAAGCAATAGCAACATACTAAACGATCAGGTGCTAAGCTAATGGAATGAGTCATGTCAATCAGATCATTCAACTAATGATGTGACCTCGTTACTCAAATAACAACTCTTTTGTCTATGGTTAGGAAACATAACCATCTTTGATTAACGAGCTAGTCAAGCAGAGGCATACTAGTGACACTCTGTTTGTCTATGTATTCACACATGTATTATGTTTCCGGTTAATACAATTCTAGCATGAATAATAAACATTTATCATGATATAAGGAAATAAATAATAACTTTATTATTGCCTCTAGGGCATATTTCCTTCAATCTTCCCATGAGTCTCTGATCTTGATCGTACACGTTTGCGTGTATGATTTGTGTACGACTGAATCGGGGCGTCACAAAAGGGGTAGCGAGATACCATCATTATCATATTATATCATGATTGTTTTGACGAAGTGTTGGCGTTTGAGATATCTTATTATTGCTTGCAAGTTGATTATGACATTGATATGAGTAAATATAATTTCTAAGAGTTATTGTTTGCATGGTTAGTCATGATCTTTATTGAAAACCTGGGTATTATTTAAGCATATATATGGACACAAGAACAAGAGAGTTCATAAAAGTTTTTCTTTATCTCTTTCAGTTTGTCAACTGAATTGCTTGAGGACAAGAAATGGGTTAAGCCTAGGGGAGTTGATACGTCTCCATCCTATCTAATTTTGCTAACGCTTTTGCTCTTGTTTTGGACTCTAATTTGCATGATTTGAATGAAACTAACCCAGACTGACGTTGTTTTCAGTAGAACTACCATGGTGTTGTTTTTGTGCAAAAATAAAAGTTCTCGGAATTGGACGAAACCTTTTGGAGAATTATTTTGGAATAAATAAAAAATACTGGAACCAAGACCCACTGGAGGGAGGCACCAGGGCGTTCCACCCCCCCTCTGGCGCGCCATGGTGGGTAGTCGGGCCCACAAGGCTTCGCTGACCCTAATTGCAACTCTATACATTCCTATTTTTGAAGAAAAACATAGGAGAGGAAGTTTCATCATGTTATACGATACGAAGCCGCCGCCACCTCTTGTTCTTCATCGGGAGGCCAGATCTGGAGTCCGCTCGGGGCTTCGAAGAGGGGGATCTTCCGTCTTCGTCATCATCAACCATCCTCCATCACCAATTTAATGATGCTCATTGCCGGGAGTGACTAATTCCTTCATAGGCTTGCTGGATGATGATGGGTTGGATGAGATTCGTCATGCAATTGAGTTAGTTTTGTTAGGGCTTGATCCCTAGTATCCACTATGTTCTGAGATTGATGTTGCTATGTCTTTGCTATGCTTAATGCTTGTCACTAGGGCCCGAGTGCCATGATTTCAGATCTGAACTGTTTATGTTTTCACCACTATATCTATGTTCTTGATCCGATCTTGCAGGTTATATGCACCTAGTACGTGTTATGATCCGCAAACCCCAAGGTGACAACAATTGGGATTATTTCTGGTGATGATCATAGTTTGAGGAGTTCATGTATTCACCATGTGTTAATGCTTTATTCCGGTTTCTCTATTAAAAGGAGGCCTTAATATCCCTTAGTTTCCTTATGGATCCCACTACCACGGGAGGGTAGGACAAAAGATGCCATGCAAGTTCTTTTCCATAAGCACGTATGACTATATACGGAATACATGCCTACATTATATTGATGAACGGGAGCTAGTTTTGTGTCGCCTTAGGTTATGACTGTTATATGATGAATATTATCCAATGTTATCACTGATCCAATGCCTACGAGCTTTCACATATTGATCTTTTCTAATTTACTATTGTTGTTGTTACTGTTACAACTGCTACAAAATTACTACTACTGCTATTACCGTTACTATTGTTGCTACTACTATTGCTATCACTATCAAACTATCATACTACTATGCTACTGGTCACTTTGTTGCAGATATTTAGTCTCCAGATGTGGTTGAATTGACAACTCAACTGCTAGTACTTGCAAATATTCTATGGCTCCCCTTGTGTCGAATCAATTAATTTTGATTGAATACTCTACACTCAAAAACTGTTGCGATCCCCTATACTTGTGGGTTATCAATGCCCCAGACTGCATCCCCTCTTTCATCTACAATTCATCGATATGTTACTTGGAGCTACATTTTTATTCATCACATGATATGAGTTTTACTTGGAGCGTCTTGTAACATGGTTACCACCCTACAAGTTTGCGAGCACCCATGGCATGAACTCAATCCAAAAGAGGGGGTTCATTCAACAAGAATGCAACAAGTATTGTGCCATGCTTGAGAGCATCGAAGCCCGTCCCGTGAGTGTCCTAGGCGTGGGTGACTTGGTATGACCTCTAATATTTCATTGCCATGCCATGTTCATGTTTGTTGCATCTTTTGCCCTTCACTATTACATTGGTGGCCTTCTCTTTTCTCTATGGTTGTGTAGGCATTTCAATCTTTGGAAGCCTTCAAGGACCGGCATAAAAACAAGTCATTCACTCTCACCCATTGTTGATCGCTCATCAAAGATTGTCCCAAGTTTAAAGATCAATATGGCACTCTAAGGAAGAAAGGAGGGCCGGCGGCCATGGCTAGGAATGGGAATGTGGTTCAAGAGCAAGACCAAGTCAAAGCTTAACGCCAAGCGCGATTCGGGATCTATTGCGTTGCAAGAAACTTTGCACATCATGATTACTCAAAAAGAAGCTAGGAGGGAGAGGAAGTGCCTTCCAAAGGTGGAGCAAATGAAGATATACTTGGAGCTCCAAACGAAGAAGCTTGACATGGAGGAGACCGCCAAGAGGAGGAAGCTCAGACATGGAGGAGGCCGCCCAATCGAAAAAGCTCGCGATCGAGGCCGGCAATGCCGACACCAAAGCAAAAGAGGTGGCGCTAGCAATCATGAGCCTGTACTTAACCAACATGTACCCGAAGAGAAGAAGTTGGTTCTCGAACCGGCAAAAGGAGATGTTCGACCAAGATGGCATGAACTAGGGAGGCCTCGATCGTGGACTATTGTCGTTCTTTTTAAAAGCTGGCAAGTGCGCCGACCACTGACTTTGTTGCCGATGAAAGAACTTGAGGGTTGTTCATTTTGATGGTTGGCTAGTGTGCTGGCCACTGGCTTTGTTGGCGACGTGAAAACTTGGGGTTGATCATTTTGTAGGTTGACATATGTTTGTCGGCCGTTGGCTTTGTTGTTGGCGTGAACTACGGCCGCGTGGTAACAAAATTTCATTTGCAAA
This sequence comes from Triticum dicoccoides, assembly GCF_002162155.2. Taxonomy (NCBI): domain Eukaryota; kingdom Viridiplantae; phylum Streptophyta; class Magnoliopsida; order Poales; family Poaceae; genus Triticum; species Triticum dicoccoides. Next base: position 742,036,391 of record NC_041382.1, on the reverse strand, counting down.
ACATTTCAGACGGCCGGACAAGATTGGTCGCACGACCAGCACATCCAAAAAAAACGGCTGGACGTCGTCCCAGTGTCCTACCCAAACGGATAAAATCCGAACGAAGCAGAATTTTTCTGGATCGTATGTTGGAGTTGGCCTGAACGCTATCACGTGCTTTGTTTACTGCCTCGTGCTCCCAGTTTTTATTATAAGGGCGGTCCGCCAGCCACTGCTCCCAGTTTTTATTATAAGTGTAGCATTTTTCGCTGTGCTCTGCCCCCTCCCTCCCTCCCTCCGAGCTAGCAGCAGCAGAAGCCTTCGCTCTTCCACCACTCCATCCATCCATTCCAGCAGGAGCACGAGCTCTCTCCCCACTTCTCCCCGTCCGTCCGTCGCTGCTGCCTTTTCCCTCCCCCTCCTCTGCGCTCCTAGGTTAGGAGTAGGGGCTTTTCAAAGGAGAGAGCAAAAGAGAAAGTCCTTGCATACCCCAACAAGGCAACCCGCTGCTGCCTTTTTCTCCCTCCCCTCCCCTCCCCTCCCCCCTTCTCTCTCTCCACCCTCTCTGCTTTCTTGTTATCTTCAGCCCAGCCAACGAGAGCAGAGCAGAGCAGACCAGAGAGAGGCTAGAGGTGGACCGAAACATCGGACACCAAGCAGGGAGGAAGGAAAGACGGCGGGCATGTGGGATCTCAATGACTCGCCGGCCGCCGAGGCGCCGCCGCTGTCCCCCTCCGTCGACGACTCCGGCGCCTCCTCCTCGTCCGCCGCCGCGGTCGTCGAGATACCCGACGACGCCGACGACGACTCCGCCGAGGCCGTCGTCACGCGCCAGTTCTTCCCCCCGGCCGCCCCGGGCGAGGCCGCCGCCGGGAACGGCCGCGCCGCGTGGCTCCGCCTGGCCGGCGCCCCCGCGCCCGCCGTGGCCGCAGCAGCCGCCGGAGCAGGAGCAGCAGGAGGCCCCGCGGCTGCGGCGGCGGCCAAGAAGAGCCGGCGCGGGCCGCGGTCGCGCAGCTCGCAGTACCGCGGCGTCACCTTCTACCGCCGGACGGGGCGGTGGGAGTCGCACATATGGTAAGTCCCTCCTTCCCGCCCGCCCGCCCGCCGCCGTCTCTTTCCTTCCCTTTCCTTTCCTTTCTTGAGAGCTCAAGGAAGGACGGACGGAAGGAGGGAGAGAGAGCGCCGCAGCCGCAGCTGCAGCAAAAGAAGAGAAGAGAAAAGAAGATGGGTTTGGTATTGGATTCGTCTTGTTTTGGGCATTCCATGCCTCTGCTCCTTTTGCCTTTCATAGCAACGTCCATCCTATCAAACTTATTCTCCCTCCTTCCTTCCGTGTTTCTCTCTCTCTCTTCCTCTCTTCTCACGCTTCTCTCTCCCCCATTCTTTTGCGCAATGCAGGGATTGCGGCAAGCAGGTCTATCTGGGTAAGTTTCCTCCATCTCCATCTTGTCCATACGTCCATACGGATCGGCCGCCAATTTGCGGCCGGCCGGCGGTTTTCCGTTCCCAATTCCTCACAATGGCTCGGCGAATTGCAGGAGGATTCGACACTGCTCATGCGGCGGCTCGGTACGATAAAGATTTCACGCCAGCAGATTTGGTATAGTAACAATCAAGCTCTGTTCTTTCCTGATTTCGTTATCATGTGTTTGCGGGCGCAGGGCGTACGATCGGGCGGCGATCAAGTTCCGCGGCATGGAGGCCGACATCAACTTCAGCCTGGAGGATTACGACGACATCAAGCAGGTGAGCCCGACCCGATCAATCAACACGAACAAAAGTGCTTCCTGTTGGCAGATTCGGATCGTAACCTGTAATTGGCCTTGCAGATGGGCAACCTGACCAAGGAGGAGTTCGTCCACGTGCTCCGGCGGCAGAGCACGGGGTTCCCCCGGGGGAGCTCCAAGTACAGGGGCGTCACGCTCCACAAGTGCGGCAGGTGGGAGGCGAGGATGGGCCAGTTCCTCGGCAAGAAGTATGTACCACCATCGCTCTCCTCCTCGCTCCCTCCTCCAATCGATCACTTGAGTGTCTGCTTCCCCCTGTCGTTGCACTCAAAGTGGCAGCATCTCTCCCTGCTCCATGGCATGGCAGTGGCACTAATGGGACTTGCGCATCGCAGGTACGTCTACTTGGGGCTGTTCGATACCGAGGAGGAAGCCGCCAGGTAGTAAAAACTGAAAAATTATTGGGCCGTGCACTGTGCGCGTGTCCTCTCCTCCTCCCTCCATTGCTGTTCGTAGCTGGCTTTAGCTTTGCCGGGGTTGGGCGGTGAACTGATTGATGTCTCGTGTGTCTCTGGGCGCTGTCGGGCAGGTCGTACGACCGCGCTGCCATCAAGTGCAACGGCAAGGATGCGGTGACAAACTTCGATCCCAGCACCTACGCCGAGGAGTTCGAGCCAGCGGGTCAGCAGTCCATGGATCTTAATTAATCCCGCACTGTTCATCCGTGGTTCGATTTGGCAACCATGGGATTATGCAGTAGTATATCTTCATCTTGATGTTGATCTTGGGTGGACAATGCTCTGGCAGCCTCGACGGGCGACGCGGAGCAGAACCTGGACCTGTCGCTGGGGAGCTCGGGGGGGTCCAACAAGAGGGGCAGCCTCGACGGCGGCGGCGGCGACGACGAGGGCGCGGCGGGGTCCGACCAGCGCGTGCCCATGGCCTTCGAGCTCGACTGGCAGACGGCGCGGAGCACCAAGGCCAAGGTACACGCCGCCACTTGGCCCTAGGACATAGTAGTATAATGGAGCGTTGGAAAGCTGAAAATGGGTTTGATTTGCTATGCAGTTCGACCAGAACTCGCCGCATCGCCAGATGCCCCCTCCCGCCCTGCAAGCCTCCCACATGGCCTTCAGCCCCAGGCAGCACCAAGTGGGTACTTTTGCCGTTCAAAACTTGGAGGCTTCTTCCCGAATTGTCTATTCTCCTCTTGGTGGGCGCGAACTAACAGTGATTGTTTGGTGCAAATTGCGCAGTTCATGGGCAGCGCCGATCCGGGGACCGCGGGGGGCCTGTCGCTGACGGTCGGCGCCGGCGCCGGCGGGTTGGCCGGGCACTGGCCTCCGCACCACCAATACCAGCCGCCGCCGCCGCCGCCGCCTCCGCAGCAGCAGCAGAGGATGCACGGCTGGGGCAACGTCGTGCCCGGCAGGAGCTGGCAGCCGCCTCAGCCGCCGCCGCACCACCAGGCGGGTCCGCCGCCGAACAACGCTGCCGCCGCCGCAGCAGCAGCTGCAGCATCATCACGATTCCCACCCTACATCGCCGCGCAGGCGCAGAGCTGGCTCCAGAAGAACGGCTTCCACTCCCTGGCCAGACCCACCTAAGCTTGCCAGCTCCACCACCGCGCACCGCGTTCATCCACCATCCATGGCGAAGATCGGTCCACCGAACCAGGCGAGATCACGGAGGAGCATGGGCGTTTCCTCAGAGCCCACAACCATTACCACCACAACTCAACTGGAACTGAAACCGAAACCGAAACTGGATGCTAGTATTCTTATTCTTTTTCCATTTCTTGTTATTTTTACTTGATTGAGCGAGCGAGATGGATTTGAGAGGACGGATGGATGTGGTCATGTAAATGCGGAGTTCCCCAAGAAGACGATCGAGAGAGATTGGTTCTAGCTCCTAGCTCTAGCTCTAGCTAGCTTTCAACCCAAGTGTCGAGCATGTGTGTGTGTGTGTGTGTGTGTGTGGTGGAGTATCTTTTGGTGCTTTTCGTTGCATACCATGGCCAACAGCGATGACTCGGGGGTGTCCACATCACATCTCATTTTGTTTGGTCTCATGTTGCATCACTCACTTCATCATGAGATTGGTTCCGGAATTTTGCTCCGCGCACCCACCGCCCCCGGCGGTGGCCGACAACGCACTAGCTTAGCCCCCTCTATCAAACATCTATAAACATGTACTCCCTCCGTAAAGAAATGTAAGAGCGTTTACATCACTAAAATAGTATTCTAAACGCTCTTATATTTGTTTCCAGAGGAAGTAGTACATGTACTACAACATCCTATTCGCCCTTGGTTTCTTTTCATGGCCTCGGCAATGCTAACCCTAGTGTAAAAACACCGACAACTTCGACTATGTTACCCCTCTTGTAAACATCATAAATATGCTACCACTATTGTATAAAAAAAGGACGGTACTGTGTTCTGATTTTCATTTTGGTTGTCTGCACCCTGGTATGGAGAGGTTAGGGGAGTTGGTCCTTTCATTTTCACATAGAAAAATTCAATTTTGTCAAGAGAGTAGAAACGAATACCACCCTTTCATTTTGTTGGTTGTGGAGGGTGGGAGAGGTGGTCTTTCATTTTCACGAAGAAAATCATCTACAAAAAGCACAAGAAAAAAACAATTTCTCAAAAGTCAAGTACTCCCTCCGATCCATATTAATTGTCGCTGCATATAACCATAATTAATATGGATCGGAGAGGGTTCTAAAATATCTGTGTGTGTTGAGGGGATCACCCTCTAGTAAACATCGTAAATATGTACTGGCCTCATGTAAAGAACTCACGTCTTCTTCTCCTGTAGAAAAGGACGTACGGCATGTTGTTCCAATTTTCCTTTGCTTGCTTGTGTCCTCAGAGGCCGAAGGGGCTGGTCTTTTCATTTTCACATAGAGAAGGCCAATTTTGTCAAGAGACTAGAAACAATATCACCCTTCCATTTTGTTGAGAAATGTGGAGGATGGGAGAGCTATCCTCTCGTTTTCACAAAGAAAAATCCTCCAAAACAATCCACATCTTTTAGGGGATAAATAATCCACATTTCTCAACATACAAGTGCTCTATAACACACCCTCCGCCCCGAATAACATATGTATCTAGACACGTTCCAGTGTTAGATACAGCCACAAGTAGAAAAATCCAAGACAAGTTCCAAAACCGGTGGGGAAAAAATCCTCATTTCCCACGCATTTTTATATCCTTGGAGGTGCCTAGCTAGCTAGGCCTATGCGCATGCAGAAAGAAGAGATGTCTGATGAACGGAACGGGTGGGCGTAGCATTTCGCCAGAGGAAGAGGATTCCTTGTTTCTAATTCGGGCATTGCAATAATTGAAGCCGGGAGTGGATCGAGAGAGAGAGATTGTACGAGTGGTGGTGGGGGCCCATGCCCGCAGAAGCAACCGGGCGGCAGAGCGGCCATGTGTGCTCGTACGTTCGACGGGGGGCCTTCGGCTTGCGGGAAAGTGGGCCGGCCCAGGATTCCACCCCGCCGAAACAGACGCCTGACGGGACGACGGGACGGTGCACCTCCCTCCCAATCGTCGTCGTCGTCGTCGGCTCGCCCCTCTCTGTTGCCATCATGCGACCAACCACCATTGCTGTAGCCAACTCAACTCGCCTCCCCCTGTGACCTATCGTCCTCTGTCCACCCCGACTTCTCCGCCCGTTTCTCTATCGGCTCATGGGCGTCGCCGTACTACTACTACGTGCGACGTTTAGCTTAGCTTGCCAGGGGTCGGCAGGCGCTGGTCGATCATGGCTAGATTCCTTGCTGGTCTAACAGTCGCCACGGGGACGCCTGCCTACAAGTTGCGCGCCCTGTGGACATTTGTGGCAGTCAAGCGCTGGAAAACTGGTGCTGATTCTCATGGACATGGACACGGACAGCGACGGGTCGTGGTCGATTAGGAGGTTGTGTGTTTCTGTTGGGGTGGACGGCAATGGCAAGGCAATGGCATCCATCATTTTTAGTAGGGACGTCAAAGTGAAGCAACCGTCCGTCGTCGATCGATCAAAGCATGCATGCACTTGATGATGACCTGCCGACCTCCACAGCCACAGGTCTTTTAGCTTTTCTGGTGTAAGCTGCTCTAATGTAGACAGGGCCGCAGCGCGCAGGCGCAGCGCACATGAATTCCACTGCCCATTTAACTATCGTGGAATAGCATGGAGGCAGAAACGAGAACGAACGACGAAAAATCGTCACTTCCCGCCCCCGCCCGCCGTACGTACGTGCCGACCCGGCCTCTCTTATTGCATGCACCTAGCTAGCTAGTTGGCACTCACTAACGCTGGTCGAACGGTCATCATGATCCATGGCCTAGCAGACCTTGCGAGCGAATGGTCGGACGGAGGAACGCTGCCGCCGGGAATGGCTGCCTTGTGTTAACTATCACGGGCAAGCTTGAAGCTCCGTTGGCCGGTGGAATGGAGTTCATGTTCATCTTGGCTAGCCTAGGCCCACACGCCTGTCGAATATGGTCCATCACGTTCCGCGCCCAGACACGGACGGACAGAGCATTGAAGCTGGGTGAGAATAAGGCTACAAAGTACGTACGTACAATTGCTGCAGCGAACTTACCCCGTGCCAGTACGTGGCATGGTAAAAACGCAGGCTGCGTGCGTGCGTGCCCGGGCCGTCGTTGCATGCATGCATGCATGCATCTGGAGCGAGAGCGCGCGCTAGCTGTCGCGAGAGTGCATGCGCAGCGCACTGTGGATTCCATCGGCTTTTCCCGGCCGACTGGCCAAAGGAAACAGCCACGAGCAGCGTTATCGATGCTTCCACCACTCGATCGATCGACGGGACACTGGCTACCTACTAGCCCGCCAGTGCTCCAAAGGGCTTTCGTCTCTGACCTAGCAGTACGTTCCTGTCGACCCGTGGCGTGGAGCAACTCATCGTGCGCGTAGGCCCGAGCGTGCATGCTTTGTTCATCGATCCGACGTACGTACGCAAAGCCGCAACCGTACGTACAAGAGGCAGAAAATACTCCACCGGGCGCATGGCCGGTCTGGTCGATGGAACAAGGCCGGTGCGTGCCAAGCATGCATGCATGCATGTAGCGAGAAGACTGAAGAGACGATCGTCTCCCTTTTCCCAGCAAGCAAGCAAGGCAGCAAGCCTTCCACTCGCTCTGGCTGGGTTCTGGGGCGTTCCGTGGGCTGGGAGCACGGACATAGGCGTGGCCAATTACGACAAGCTACATGGCGAAGGAAAAGGAAACCGCAAAGGTGGGCGCATGCCGGCACCACGGAGCACTATGCATGCACGTACGTCGGCGACGTTACTCACTGACCGACGCACCTACCCACCTTGGCCTGCTAGCGACCCATGGCCATAGCCGATAGGGTAGCATGCATGCATGCTACTCCTAGCTAGGCTGGCTATGTAGCTAGGCAGTAGCTTACTATAGGCGATGGTCGACGACCCCTTTTGTGCTGTGGGTGTACGTAGATTGGAGGAGCCGCTCGTCGGCCCTGTTCACGGCCAGCCCGACCTTCCCGAAAGGGAAAGTGGGCACCGACGCGCCCCCGCCCGGCGCCACCCAGCGGGAGGACTGCGAGCCGCCTCGCATTATTTCCCTTCCCTTTTCCTGCCCCCGGCCGGTCCAAATCTGGCGCCAGTGCCCGGATGGCGACGTGAGAGCCGCGGCCTGCACGGACGCCACCACCACGTACACCATCGACCACCCTCGCCCTACCTAGCTAGCTAGGCCACAGACGGCACGCCCACGCGTACGTGCTCTCCATCAGTCAGTCCATCGGCTCTGTGCGTGCCTCGTTCGTCCCCTCCGGCCGCTCTGCTGGCAATGCCAATTATGCCATTGCCATGCCGCCCGTGGCCCGGTGGCCTGCCGGTGGGGCGCCGCTCTGGCGGTGCCAACAGACAGGCAGAGGAGCACGCGCCCGCCCTGCGCTGCGCTACGTAGCGAGCCATGCAGCAGATGCCCGGGAGACACCGTCTCTGGCTCGCTGGCTTGTGTGCACGACGGCGTAGGCCCCGTGGCCGTGGGGCGGGGTCGGCCGGGCCGGCGATCAATGGCGCGCGTCGCCACGCCTGCGCGAGTTGGCGATTTAGAGCATATCCAGCAAAGGCGAAAATATTATCGACCGCTGAAATAGTTTTACAGCCACCTTTAGGGCGCCGCGACAACATTGATTTTTCACATGCCAAAAACGCACGTCCAAAAAAATATTCAGTGCAGATTATGAAGCGTGTGTGGTCTGGCGCCCAACATTTACAATGTGCGATAGCGCTTTTTAGCATGTGCGTTAATTTTTTTGCGCGCGCACCGTTTTGAAACATCTGCTAGAGCGTCTTCGGCGTTCAAAAAGGACAGGTTTTAGCGTGTGGAGTAGTTTTGAAGCGTCTGTTGCAGATGCTTTTATCAAAACCGTGCTGCCAGCTGGTCTGATTCTACCGAGACAGTGGTGCTAATGAGCAGTTGTTTTATTTATTTATTTTTGCGAATATAGTGAGCAGTTGGTTAATTACTTTAAACACTGGAGGAGGCGAGGCCAACGCTCCCCGCGCTAGGGTTTGCGGTGGCGGCGGCGGCGACGGCGGTGGAGGGGTCGCGGCTGTAGGATGGGGTGAGCGGGGTGCTGGCGCGTGCATCCATCAGGTCCAGTTCGCCGGTGCTGGCACGCGCGGGGCAATGGTGGCGGGGAGGAGAGAGTGCGGCGCGAGCGCTCGTGTGTGCAAGCGGGCGGAAGCAGGCACCCCAAATACACAGCGCGAGTTGGCGATTCGGACCGCGCGCCCAACTCCATATACCGCGCGCGCGGTTATTGCGCGCCTGCTGGAGCCACTCTATCGGTTGCGCTTGCTAGAATGACAAAATTTACGACGCGGCGCTTATTTAGCGCGGCTGTTGAAGATGCTCTAATGAGCAGTTGGTTTGTTTTTCTAATATAGTGAGCAATTGGTTAATTACTTTGAACACTGTGGCGGTTCAGCCGGCGGTAGGGGGAGGAAGAAAGAAGTTTGGCCGGAGGAGGAATACTGAAATGCTGTCCAACGGTACGTTTAGGGAAAAATCGACTGAAATGTTGTTTTCAGGCAACTGTTTTCTAGTACGCGCTTCCTAACTAAACACATTAACTTTGACACGACCCAAGCCAAGACGTTAGGCTTAGGTCCTTGACATTGTCCTGGCCGAACTTTTACGGTAGCGGTATTGGAAGAGGAGTCTGCTGCCGTGCAAGCATTGACTTGGGCGGCGCCGAACTTGCAACTCCAGCACGGACCGAAACCGAAGAAACAATTTCTTATTTAACATTATCTTAAATTTCGTTTTCTTATTTAACATTGGAAAACTTTTTTTTCCTATCTAATAATGAATCTAAAATTTTATGCCTTTTATAACACTTTCATCCATTTTAAGCCTAAGTGATACTTGAAAAGACTCTTTTGACCCTCATATGATATATGTGTGTGTGAGACAGTAGCATACACACAACATCAATGAGGCAAATAGCGCACACACACACGCATCGGCAGTAGCAAACACGCAGTAGCACATACGCACACGCACACACACTGTAGCACGCAGGCACGCAGCAATGCAGCATCACACGTGCACAGCAGCACACACGGAGCAGCAACACACACCCACGCAGCAGCAGCACACAAACACGCACGTACGCGCGACAGCCGGTACACGATACCCGAACAAGTATTTCATTGATCCCATTGTAAGAGCACATAGAGCTAGCTTGCCTGGGTACTGTGGGTATTTAAATATGTATATATCCACGCGGCAGCCGGTACACAAATACCCGAACAAATATACATACATGGTTATGTGTATTGTGTACTTGCAGCACAGACGTGTGGGTATTCAAAAGTATATGCGTACACCGGCTAGAGTCATAAACCATGTACATGCTGCTACTGCCGTGTGCATGGCTTTTGATGCATGCGTGCAATTGTACGTGGGCAATTTTGCCATGCACCACGTACAAAGCTAATGATAGATCATCTAATGTATGCATCCAACGGCGGAGCTATGTACAAGGTTGAGGGGGCCGTGCCCCCC
>NC_041382.1:742001839-742026459 GCF_002162155.2 Triticum dicoccoides | reverse complement strand
AAAGTGCAAATTTTTTACTAGGTGTGCAAATTTTTTACTAGGTAGTAATCGCCCTGCCCTGCAGTTTTTAGATGGGCCATGCACATACACGTAGAAGGCCACAAGCCTCTGGTATTATCACGCATGCGCACGAACTTGCTCAGGGCTAGGTTGCTTCGACTCTTTTTCCCTCAACCGCACTTGTCGCTCGGGTACGGTTGCTCGCCTCCATCGCCTGCTGGCCTGATCCATCCATGAACCAAGCTGCCGCACTGCCTCGATGTGGGCGCCGAGGAGAAGATCGCCTCTGATCTGCGTGCACTAAGGTCGTGAGGGAGGAACAAGGGCGCGCTTGAGACAGTCATCTTTGGCTCTTTGCCACTGGACAGTGGTCGCCGATGTCGACCGGCCGGCAAGCCACCCCTCGTCTCCGGCTACCCCCCATACGAATTTGTGTACTTGATTTTGTAAGTGACATCCACCCAGTTCAAATGATGTGCTTCACTCAACCAGCCGACGACGCCGCGACGGACAGCCTGGAGCCCTCGACTTCGTCCGGCCTTTGCTGAGGAGAAGGCGAGGAGGTTAGGAGGAGCTCCGCGTTTGGGACGGTGGCGACGACTCTAGCGCCCGGTTTGTTGTTCCGTCGTGTGATTTGATATAGTTGGGATTTTTCTGTGTTAGCACTACAATTTTCTCTCATAGTTAGTTAGTGGTTGATTGAATTGGACTATACAAATTATTAATTTGTTCTCTCAATAGCAGTTGCTCACTACAGATATTTTTGGTACTTTGGCTCCCCCAAACATTTTTGTCTAGCTCCGCCACTGTATGCATCTACTATATCATGTATCTACACGTACATATATTCTCCCGTGGAGACCGTGCACTAAAAAAACTTAGACATTCAAAATAGATTATGTGAGCTCCATAAGAAAATCCAACAAATAATAATATAATAATTATTAATAAAGATGATAAAAAAATCATCAAATAGCACGCGGGCACAAACATACCACATGAGGGGCAAAATAATATTTTCAAGTGTCATTTAGGCTTAAAATGGGCAGAAGTGTCGTAAAAGGCATAAAATTTAGACTCGTTGTTATATAGGGAAGAAATTATTTATCGATGTCAAATAAGGCATAAAATTTAAGCACATTGTTAAATAAGGAATTTTCTCGAAACCGAGAGCCGGGTGGAGGCGGCGTACGTGCACTGGGTGACCTATGAGGCTATGACGCTGACGCCACAATAAGCACATCCACCGGTCGTAATTAGGGATGCACAAATTACACGCTTGCACGTTTTTCCTTTCGGGAAGGTGCACGCTTGCACGTAGGGTTTCATTTGGCGCCCGCACCTGAGACGAGAAAAAAAAAAGATAGAGACATGCCCCCATTGTTTATCTTCTTCCTCCGGTTCTCCTTCCTCGGCATGATCCCCCTCCTCCCGCGGCCCCCAGCTTGCCCCGCCCTAATCGCCGGCCTCCACCACCCGTGGCCGGCGGGCACTACCAAGCACCTCTTGCCTTCCCGCCCACCCCTCGACCTCCCCCGCTGCTGGCCGCCGCCCTGGCCATCCCTCTAAGCCCCGCCGCAATAGAGAAAAACTCCGGCGATCTCCTGCACCCCACCACCCCTAAGATAAATAATGGGGCAATGCCTCCCCCTAAGATAGATGGTGGGGCAATGACTTCTCCGGCGAGTTTTCTTCTTCTCTGGTGAGGTTGGAAGGAAGGAAGGAAGAAAGAAGGTGAGTGACGCATGAAAAAAAATTAGGTACCTGATAAATAGTAAAAGCAGAGAAAAAGGCCCGCACCCTTTGTTGCCCATTGTGGTCACGGACGGGACCTCCTATTTGGCGGGCTAGGTGCTAGCGAACAAGCCCCGCGTGCACTTTTGGGCGGACCCATGTACGGGGCGCACTGTCTTATTCATTTTGTTTTTTCTGTTCTATTTATTGTTTTTATTTTTTTAACTCATTCAGGTTTTCAAAAAGTTCCAAATTTTTAAAAAATGTTCATTTTGGGGGGAAAATGTGCAATAAATCATAAAATATTCATGGATAAAAAAGTTCATGATTTTTACAAAATATTTGCATATTCAATAAATGTTCATAATTTTGGAATAAATTTTCAGGAAGTCAAAAATGTACATAAGTTTCTAATGAAATGTTTCTAATTTTTTAAATGTTTGCGAACTCAAAATATGTTTATCAATTTTTCAAAATTGGTTACAAAATTAAGAAAAAGTTTGTGAACGAAAAATCACATTCACCGATTAAAAGAATATTCATGCATTCAATGATTGTTTGTCACAAAAAATTTGTTTCTAAATTTCAACAAATGTTCTCCTATTCAAAAAATCCACGAGTTTCAAAAAAAATGCTGATACATAGGAAAATGTCTGAAACTTAAAACATGTTCACAATATATAAATGTTCACAGAATTGTAGAAAAAATGTTCACAAATCTAAAAAATGTCCACGTATTAAAAAATATTCATGATTTAAAAATTTATAATGTTGGAAATAATAAAATAAGGAAAACTAAAAAAATAATGAACATAAAAAAATAAAGAAAAATGTGATAATGACAACAAGGAAAGAAATAAAATGGAAAACGCTGGAAAAAACCGAAAGAAAAACACTAAAAAAAGGAAACCTGTTTTGGGAAGGTTCAAAAACGTCTCAAAACCGGAAAGAGGGGGCGTTACCCGCTCGGTTGCTAACTAGCAGCTTATGCGCCAAATAGGGTTCCCTGTCACGCACGAGTAAGCGACTTGGACGGCTGGGCCAGTTAAGTACTTGTGCAAACCTGTGTATCTTCTTGGACTCACCGACGTAACTTACTATGGGTTGCTCACTTATTCGACGACCCATTACCACGTTCAGTACAAAGTTGAGTCATCTATTTTGGAACGGATGGAGTAGAAGATAAACCTCAAAATGTCAATATTATCTGAAACATAATATTTTAAATTTTGTTTAATAGTTGAAAATATTCATATATTTCCATAATAACAATCTCTTACTTTTCCCAAACATAAAATGTGTGTATCATTGGAAAGTAATGTTCATACATTTTCTAGCCACCGTCAGAGAGAAATTTATCATCCCCATGCCTCTGGCTGCCATCTTGTCGTGGAGAGGTGCGGGGATCTCAGATCTTCAAGAAATGTAGTCTTCATCAACATGTAGTGATAGTCGTGGTGTTTTACGAATAAATTCACTCTGGTTCATTGTGGCAGTGTGATTGAGCTAGATAGGTATGTGTCCTCGCAGATCTGATTATTCGGAATTGATAAGTCTATGTGTCATGTTGCTCTTGTAGTTTGATTCTTTTTGGACTTGAAAATTTTCCTCGATGTTATGGTGAAGATTTTGTAGTTTGACAACATGTACTTCTAGGGAATCATCTTAGACTCATGTACATTCATCGCTCACGGCTTCCCATCCTTTTAGATGGGGGACTCAATGGGCTTTCAGAAACATTTATCGGCAGATGAACGAGTGGTAGTATCACTGCTCCAATCCAACTATAGTATTTTTACACAAGTCTTGGTAGTTTTTCATCTTACAAAGAGTGATACTACAGAGAAAATGTCTCTAAGAGACTTCATTGTAATTCTTAATTGTACGAGTTACTCTGCAATTTCCATGTTAAAAAAACTTTGCAATTTCTTGGACTATAGCTCCAAAGCACCGTGTCTGTAATGGTCGCGAGTATGAATGAAGTTAAAGGTGTTTCTAAAAAGAAATCATGCATACAAAAATAAATATTCATGCATTTCAAATAATATTTATGGCATGAAAATGAGTTCAACTTATTTAAAGTGGTGTTCATGCATGTCAAAATATATGTTATATGTTCGTGTACCTAAAAAAAATATTGATGTATTTTGAAAAATGTAAAGAATAAATAAAGTCAAAAGGTAACCCCAAAGTAAAAAATGAGAACAACTGATTTTTTTAGTTAATTAGAGAACATAAAGGGAAAATATTTAAAAAGAGAAAACAAAAGTAAAAAAAGAAAACAAAGGATTTTTTTCGAAAAACCAAATGATCCACATATGATCTTTAGTGGCCACGGTGCTCCTCTATTTTTCACAGCGGGCCACAAATAGGATATATCTTTTTATCCGACTAACAATTGTACATTTTTATTTGACCCGCATATTGAACTATTAGAACTGCAACACTTTTTCCTAACATGTCGTTTGGTAAAATTCACATCCCAACCTAACAGCCCGGATTATTGATCTCCTTAACACCAGTTTTGTCAGAAATTTTGGCTTACATGGCATCACTTTAGTTGTTTTGTTACACAGATGTGCCCTAGTATATGACCTCTAATCTCTCATGTTCTATTAGGGCATGTACAATGGTGGAATATGGATACATATACCCCATAACAAAAAGTAATTTGAGATACCTATATTTATTTTTTCTCCCCAATGCAAGTTACCACTAGTGGGCCTCATTAAGAAATAGAAAATAAAGACTCTAGTACACATGCATCTCTACTTTTCACTCTAACCTTTTCAGTTTTTGTCACCGAACCACACTTTTTCTCTTCAAGCACCCGCCTCCTGGAGAGGATCCCGCTTCCCTACCTGAACCTACTTTGTGTCATATCCGATCCTACATGGCATGTGAAGCATCACCTTGAGGCTATGCATTGTACATGCCCTTAGATGACCAATTTTGTCTTGATCGTTGTTGAGGTGTCAATGGAGGCAACTATGTCATCATGGCGGTAATGATTAGCATCAACAGTAAATAGAGTCAAGCGTGAGGAGTGATATTGTTGTTTGCCTTTGTTTTATTAGGCAACTTTATTCCCAAACTTGTGTGTTTCTTAGTTGTAGTTGACACTCAACATAGGATTTTATTAGGATTTTGAGTTTCGACTTTGGTCGATCTCAAACATTGGCTGCAGTGTTGTGTGGGCCAATACTTGGGTGAACGAGAGTGACAACATGACAACAATGAGGACATTGTCATCAATAGGATGTCAAGAAGGCAACCGATGAGTACAAGGAAAAAGTGGATCAAATCCATGGAGAGATCAATTCAACATGCAGAGAAACCCTAGTTTTTCTTGTTGTTGTTTCTGTTGATGTTGCTTGTTAATAACTATGACCCATTACTAACTTGTCGGCTCTACTTTCTATATATCTACAAGAAAGTTATTTAATTAATGAATTTCATAATTATATCTAAGTTGAAAGATGGTCCCTACAGAGTTGTGAGGTCGTCATACTGTCAATCTTTGAAGATGTGATGACATATACAAATCTTTTAATCATTTTTATCTTCTATAAACATGGCTTCACCAGGAAAGAAAAATAAACCCAATGAAGCACTAGCAGATGGAAAACAGTAAATGGAGACTAACCTTTTGTGAAGATAGAAACATAAAGAAAATAAGAATTTGATAAAAATCCTAGTTGTCGTTGAGGGCTTGTTTGATTCTAAGGATTCTCATGGATTAGAATCTTCTACATTTTTTTGTTTCATCCATGTTCATAATATTGAATTCTACATGATATTTTTCTAAGGATTCCTTTATACTACATCCCCTAAAAAATGAGCAATCAATCAAACCTTTTGAAAAAAAAATCCTTCATTTTCTTGCAATCAAACAAACTAAAATCATGAAGAGTACTAATCAACATGACATCAGAATCCTTTGCCTTTTCTATTCCGACATTTTCAAAATCCTACGAATCAAATAGACCCTCACTATTTATCTGTGGCACCTTGTGTTGTAAAATGTAAACACCCGAGCTAGTGATATGTAAGGTGAAACGACTGAAGAAATGAGATTAGGAGGTTAAACATCATGTTTAGTGATGTTATAATGTGCTTATAAAAAGAAGTTTTGAGAGAGAAGTATTGTAAACAAGCTTAGCTTCTTATGGCACGTCTAAATCTTGCTCCTCGCAAGATCGAGTGTGGCCTCACCTCAAGTGATGCGCTGGCCCAATAGCGCACTCCTTCGTTTGTTATTTTGTTATGTTTTTTATTTTATTATCAAATATTATTAACTAAATTCTCAAAAACGTTCAGTGCGCATTTAAAAATATTAATACTGTATAAAAACCTTGTCCCTGCAATTTGAAAAATCTTGGTTCCATTAAACAAATATGTTTGCGACATTTTAAAAATGTTCACATGTTTAATACTTTGTTCATGCAATTTAAAAATTTGCGTAATTTATAAAAAATGTTTGTACCATTTTAAAAGTTTTTAATGACATTAAATTTTTCATATTATTTAAAAATATGTTTTGCAATATTTGTTAAAAATTCGTAAAATTTAAAAATTCTTCATGCAATTTTATAAAATGTTCATAATGTATTGAAGATGTTCGTAACATTAAAAAAATGTTGAACAGTTTCAAAATGTTTCATGTTTGGATACAAATTCATGATATTTATTTAAAAAAGTTTGGCGTGTGTTTAAAAATGTTCACTGTGTATTTATTAATTGTTCAGTGGACACTTTACAAATGTTCAACATGTATTCGGATAATGTTCAACATTTATTAAATGTGGTATCTAAAAAATGTTTGGGTTGTATATGAAAAAAATACTGAATGTGTATTCAAAATAAGCTACATGTATTTTGAAATGAGAACTAAAGATAAGAAAAAGAAAATTAAGGAAAGAAGAAGCAAAGAACCTAAAATTTAAAATCAAATTGTTGCCGTTGAAAATCGATATAGAAAACACAGAAAAAACCCGTGCATAGAACCTTGCCAAAACGAGGCAGATGGTTCCACTTCAGCACTTCAGGACGCCTCATGTAGGCGAAGGTATCATAGTCAACTGTGTCTAAAAAATGGTATCATAGTCAATTTTTTTTGTTTTAGAAATTACCTGTAATTTTATCCAAACTCGACAACCAAGACAGGTACTATGCTTTGGATCATAGATCCAACAATCGCAGAACAACTCCTATTATTAAGAATTACGAAGATATTTCTTGGAGATGTATTCTCCGTCACGGTGTTGCCTCCTACTTCAAACAGATCAATTTAGAATATTCTTTGGGCGGGCCATGATAGAACCGGTGAATTTATCTTTGTTGTTATACCCTACCGCTATGCCCCTTTACGGTAGGAAAAGGGTTAGATCCCAAAATTTTCGCAAACGAGGGTCAGATCTCCAAAAACCTCTTCAAAAGGGTCAAAACACGAAATTTTGCCTCGGTGGACTGATCAAAACCAGCTAGGCCCATTGGCTGCCCTGCTTTAGTAGGCACTGTAAAAAGAGAATGCTCTTCCTTTCCGTTCTAGTTCTGCTCTGCTCTATTGGTTGCAGTGATCTAAAAGAGATAGTTGCAGTAAAAATGAAAATGAAATTGCAGTAACCCATAGAAATCCACCACAGGAAGAAGATCCATCAGAATTCAGAAGCTATCCTCATCCTAGATTTTGACGGCATGCCAACAACATGGCAAATCCACGTGATGTTTCACTCAAGAATTCGTGATAGGCTTGTTATTATTACTGAAGAGGGAGGGGCCATAGGCAAGCTGGCGGTGCGCGAGACAAGCCGACAGAAGGGTTTGATGCGCCGATGGCATTTGTACTCGCTTCGGTTGTACGCTTCCATCGTAAAAGCAGCGGTACCATACAATAAATTGTGCCCCGCATTCCCCTATTTTCAGTGGTCTCTTAACTTCACCGGAATATATCTGTCCGTAGCCTATATCTGAAACTTTAAGTACTCCTACTATGTGAATCACCCCAAAATTACACTTGATGAAGAGACGCCATAGCTCGTAAAATCATGCCAGTGTGGCCGTAAGTTCATTCGACATCTTTTCTGGTATAATCTACTAAACGCAAATTTCTTTTCTGGGTTAACACAACATTGTGGCTTTCCTGCGAGGATACACGGAGTAAGGACATCTTCAAGGCGGACCCGTAAACCTCCCTCAACCGTCTGAACCATGTTGTTCGAACCGTAGAAGCCATCCAACAGTGATATGTATCGGTCCAAATGCTAGATGCGATTTCTCCCACAAAACGGAGATAAAAGTGGGGGAGGTTTGCGGGAGTCAGGATACGTGAAGCGTACGAATCAGACACCCCAGGCCCACCCAAAACCCCTTCCCGGACCCAGCGACTTCATCCTCCTCATTTTATGTCCTTCCTTCTCTCTCTCTCTCTTGTCATCGCCGCCGATCAACCATACCGGCCACCACGCCATACCCCTGCCGGAAATCTGCGTCTCCGTCACCTCCGGAGATCCAGCATGGCTCCCACCTGCTTCTCCTCCGTCTTCGTTCAACCCCCTGTCCTCCGACCATCCCGCCATGTACCATCCTCTACCATGCCCTGCAACTGTTTGATGAATCACTAGAGCTGAAAACAGTTGTCCCTTCTTGTTTGTAACAATGGGTTTCGATTTGAAGTACATATACGAGTAGTATGTTGAGTCCTCCAACAGCTCGTCGGACGAGGAGTACTTCGATGAGACGACGATGATGCAGGCGGTCCTTGAAGACGCGGAGCATGCGGAGGAGCATGTTCTCAATTTCAAGGGCTTGATCAAGGGTCATCGAGTGCTCAACCGTAACAAGGTGCGCGGGCATTTAACACTGATGGCCGACAACTTTGCTCTCGATACACTATTCACTCATCATTTTCGCCGCCATTTTTGGATGCGTAAGACTGTCTTGGATCGTTTGTACATGGGTTCCTATGATGACTACTTCATCCTGAAGGACGCCGTGGGAACGATTGGCTTCTTTGGTTATCAGAAGTGCACAACCACACTCTGGATGCTTGCATATGACCGGCCGCTGATTCGTGAGACGAGTACCTACGGACGTCTGAGAGCACATGCGGAGATGCCATGGTCAGGTTTGCAACTGTCGTGGTTGAGGTATTCTGACCTCAGTACCTGAGAGAACCAACTGTGGAAGATACCGAGAGGCTCCTGGCAATCTCAGAAGCAAGAGGGTGGCCAGGTTTGCTTGCATCGCTTTACTGCATGCATTGGAAATGGAAAAATTGCCTGAAGGCTTTACAAGGGC
This sequence comes from Triticum dicoccoides, assembly GCF_002162155.2. Lineage (NCBI taxonomy): Eukaryota > Viridiplantae > Streptophyta > Magnoliopsida > Poales > Poaceae > Triticum > Triticum dicoccoides. The sequence continues at coordinate 742,017,426 of NC_041382.1, read as the reverse complement.
AACATCAGGGTCATATTAAGAAGCCCACCATCATTCTTAAAGCAGTTGCATCACATGATCTTTGGATTTGAAACGCTTTCTTTGGCATGCCCGGGTCTCACAATGACATCACTGTGCTCCTCCTTGCCACTACATTGTCAATGGACATGAGTATAACATGGGCTACTATCTGGTTTATAGTGTCTATCCTCCACGGATTACCTTTTTCAGCACCATCTCAAACCCAGTTGGCCAGAAAAGGCTCACTTTGCCCAAAGATAAGAAGCAGTTAGAAATGATGTCGAGAGGGCATTTGGAGTTCTTCAAGCATGTTTTGCAGTTGTTCATGGATCTGCAAAAACAACGGGATCCGAAGACCTTGTGAGAGGTGATTACATGTTGTGTGATCATGCACAACATGATTGTCGAGCATGAGGGTGATGATGATGCCGCAGCTCTGGAATTTGAGAACATGGGTGATCCTATCCAACTTCTGGACCAGAATCCGACCACATTTGAGGAGTTTATTCAAATGCATCGACGAACTCACGAGCAGCTCAAGAAAGGAGATAACAATGTTGGGATGTAAATATTTGAACTTTTTTAAATTTAAACTAGTGCTGCATGCGGCTACTTGATCTTCAGTGCCCTTTGCATGCAGCTAGTTGATCGCGCGGACTCAGGAAAAAATCCGGAAAGCCGGATGTATACGGCTATGGTTTGGATGTCGACCTCCCGCATCCGTGTCCGCGGATGGATGCAGGAGAGTTTTTGCGGGTTGCCGTTGGAGATGCCCTAAGAGCAACTCTAGCGAATCAGCTAAAACAACCCGTCCGCTATAATCCGCTATAATAACCGTCAATATAGAGAATCTGGACTATTTTTGGGCGCGGAATAGATCTGTTATATTTGGTCATTCGCACATTTTTTGGACGGGATTCTGTAGATTCCAGCCCGCGTCCGCCATATCTACGGTTTCCCCTCCTCTTTTTGTTGGTTTCTCTATCCTACCCGCTCATTGGCATGAAGGAAACTTCCGCCCCTTCCATTCCCACTTCCACTCGCCGCCACCGATCTCGCCGGCCCTTCGCCGTCTCGCGTCACCGCGCCGCCAACCGCCACTATGGAGTACCCGCCGTCCCCAACGATGTCGCTCCAGCCTTCCGCCGCTCCGTGTTCGCCAAATTGTAACCTAGTTGTGGCCTGGGTCCTCGACCGGTTTGTCACCACCGCGGAGACGACCACGAGGCGCCTCCTACACCTTAATGGGGAGCTCACCATAATCGGCGAAGAATGTCGCTTAGCGACACCTTTGCTAATGCCGTCAGGGGCATGCTCGCTTAGCATCCTAGTTTTTTTTAGTTTTCAGTTTCAACGTGTTTGCTGAAATGCGTCCGGTTTTTTTTAAGGTAATTCGTCCGATTTATTTAAAGGCATCCACTAAGCATCAGCCAACGAGCCCAAATTTGGGCCTGTCACATGGCAACCGTTAGATGTGGACTCCCCCAGCCGTTCTATGGCCTTCTCTGAATCATTTTCTACCTCCAATAGTCAACGCCCCCACGAAAAAAAAGCCCCCATGCCTTCTCCCCTACCATTACGTGCGAGCTCTTCCGACAAGGGGTGGCAGCAGCCCCTCTCCATCGAGTCGCTGCTGGCCGCGGCACCGGCGTCGTACCGCCCCCTGCTAGCCTCTGTGAACCTTGAGGTCACCGCACCGACTCCGACAACTCCGCTCGTAGCACCATCATGGCAAGACGTTGCGGCTCACCGCTCCATGGTTGCAGCAGCAAGGTGAGCCGCGTCGCCCCCTCGTAGTCAACACCCGGCTCACCGTTGGTTGTAGCAAAAATGCAATGCCGGGTTGTGCATTCTACTTCCCCCGTCGGTGGTTGCAACTTTCCGCGGTGATAGTTGCAACTCTTGGCGTCGCGATTGCAGCTCCGAGCAGTGGTGGTTGCAACTTTCGGTGTCGATCGTCGCCATGCCGGCCTCGAAGAGCTCTAGCAGCGGTGACACACCAGTTGTAGCAGGGGCCTACGCCGGCTGTAGGATCAGGCGAGCTGATTGTAGCATCGCACGCTGGTGGTAGCAGGGATTGTGCTGCTCGGGAATGGTTGCACCACCCCTTCGTTGCTTCGTTGGCGGGGACTCACAGAGGCCATCGCTGGGATCAGAGAAGATTGAAGACGGCCATGGCAGCGGGAAGAGACGGGGGTGCGAATTCAGAGAGATTGATGGGAGAGCCGCTCACGTGCTATGATGGAGGAAGAGGTTGGGCGTGGAGCAGGGCAACAAAAACTGACGAGTCATGACGTTGTTATGGCTAGTGCAGGCTTGGGAGGAAGAGAAAAAAGATGTAGCGATACGAAGTGACAAGGTGGGCCTGCGGCTAGCGAATGGTGCGACCGGTCGACCGGTAGCAAACGTTTCCCTTATTTAAATTAGTGATGAAATATATGCGGACACGGATAGATAACTTGCTTCTGTACCGATGTCCGTGGACTGATCCATTGATCCACGGACGGATATGATGTACGGTTTGAGAGTCGGCGTGGGAGTGTAACAAAAACAGATGTGCTAGGACCAAATCTCGACACCATGACCCAAACGAGATAATCAATGGAGAGCTGAACGCCGTCGCACGTACGCAACTCTGGTATGTATCCACCGCCACCGCCGACACTTAAACCCACCGTCGATCACGGCCTCACGACGATCTTTCTACAATCTCTGATGAGGCAGCTTTTTTGGTCATCCTGTAGCAGTTTTGTCATCTCAAGGGCCCAGCCGTGAACCCCTTTTCCTTTTTGCTAGGGACACCCAGCCTCTGCCCCCACAGAAAAAGCTGAATACGATAGCTTTGTGTCCTTGTCCTCACAGTCACCTGACTCATCACCACCCCCTTCCTCCCTCCCTCCATACCATAGGATGCCTCCACAGTGTCACAGGTGACCCAGCAGCACAACAGTCCCTTCTCGGCAAGCGGCGGCAGAGCCACTGCCACTCACTCACTGGAACGAAGGTCAGTTCTCAGCTCAGCTCACCGCTACCATCCATCCCTTGTGTTCTTGCAATCTCTCTATCCATGCCGCCCTTGTCCTTTGGGTATGTGTTTCTCAATCCATGTTTGGTGGTTGGGAAAACGATGGGGATATCTATCTGGAGCGGAGCTAGCTAGGGGGTTATGGTGGTTTGGAGGTACCGGGGGGATCGATGGCGATGGGTTTGGCTCCGCTGCTTCACTGCACTTGCTAATTATAGCTAGTTGCTTGCACGCGCAGAGGTTTTCTAGCTGCTTGCTGCGCCGATTCCTCTCCTGCTTCGATTCTTGTGTGGGTATTTCTAGTGGGGTTTCACTGCTTGCTTGAGGCTTCTTCCCTTCTCTACTCTTTGTCTGGGGGCTCCTCGATTTGGTGTAGCCAATCTGCAGAAGGAGGTGCACAAAGAGAGTGTCAGTTTGGTCCTGATTCCCAGTTTGCATAGCGGCTTCATTAATTGGTTATAAAAGGCTGAGTTGTGGTTGCCGAAAAGAGTACTTGCGTTAGGCGCCATCCTTATCAATGGATGCGCCTGCGTTGTGTAGTACTACCAGTAATTCTGTCGAGACAGAGGAGAAGCACTCCTCAGTGCCACTAGTGATGTTGTTGGGACAGAGGAGAGGCACTTCTCTTTCTCTGTATGCTATTCTTGCAATACTTTTACCAATTTTGACTTCCGGGACGGCGTAATTGGCTTACTTAATTAGATATATGTTCTATGTACCTATCAGTGTTAAATGGCTTCACTGGTGGGTTGCTCTCACAGTTGTGGATCGGTGCAATGCTAGTGGACGGCCACCCACTTGGTTTCTGGAAGAAGGTAGCATCTGGTGGCTAATTTTGTATTATCTGTCTTTTGGAAGGAAATATAGTACATTTGGCTAACGATATAGCCTTTTGGAGCAAGTGGTGGGTGCACTGGGGATAGAACTGAGCAAACACCTCAATATACCCTGTGGTTGCTTTTTTAGTTATGTGTCGCCATCTGCATCAAAAGTGAAGGACATTGCAGCTGGCACAAGTAGAAATTGTTAATCCTGCCCAGTGGATTAGGTAACCGGAACTGCAGATTTCTGATTCTTTTACCCAAATAGCACCTATACTGTATGAATTGATATAAATATGCACCACTAATGTTGCATTTACTTCTAATTTCCAGGGAATCTTGTGTATCGTTGATTACTGGTAAAAAGTGAGAGCATCTATCTATGGACCATAAAACATGGCTTTGGAGAAAGAAGGCATCAGAAAGGACAGTTTTAGTAAAGAATAAACCAAATATATCAGATAAGGAACAGGAGGTATATCATCTACAGCTCTACACATTAAGAATTTTTAAGTTCATTCAGTACTTGCTAATTAACTCATAAATGCTCAAGGAGAAGATTGCACGGCTAGAGAGATCACTGCAAGGCTTAAATGAACAACTTTCATTTGCTCATGCTGAATGCTTCGAGAAGGATGCTATTTTATCCAAGCAAGCAAAAGTAGCTGAAGAAGCCATACTAGGTACCACTCCATTCATCACTCTCATTTCAGTACAAGTTCCTGGTCATAAGTAGTTGGACATATGATTTATCTCATCCTAGAAGTATAAATGCCACATGCACGTATGCATATATGTCGGCTATTTATTTTCTGACCAACCCCTTTTTGACTACGAATGATCCAGGCTGGGAGAAAGCAGAGGCTGAAGCTATAGCTATCAAGACAGAACTTGATGATACTCTACATCAGAAAGCCATGGTTGAGCAAAGGATTTGTCAGCTTGATGAGGCTCTAAATGTTGCAGCGGAAGAGAGGGAGTTGTTGATAAAGGATACTGCTCAAATAATTTCTTGTGAGAAGGATAAAGTTTGGAATCTAGAACAAAATGTCGCGGAGAAAGAGAACATAATTGCTAGCTTGGACGATGAGTACAGCAGACTATCTGAAATCCTCTCAGCAAAAGAGAAAATCATCTTAGATCTAACTGAATCAAATGCAGTGAAAGAGTCGGACTTGAAGGACCTTGCAGTAAAACTAGAGTCAACAGAGAGATCAAATTCTTCTCTTAGATATGAGGTTTGCATGCTGCAGAAGCAACTTGATATTCGTAGTGAGGAAAGGAAGTGTAACCTCAAATCTGCTGATGCTTCACACAAACAACATCTTGAAAATGTAAGGAAGATTACTAAGCTAGAAGAAGAATGCAAGAGATTGCGCTCAATGGTACGTAAAAGGCTACCAGGACCAGCTGCCATTGCTAGAATGAGAAGTGAAGTTGAAACACTGAGCAGCAGTACAACACACATAAGGACGGGAAAGTTTCTTCGCCATCCTTCAATTCATATGATCAGACACAGAACACTTCCAATGCATCACATGTAAGTCCTTCATTGCTTGCAAGGCTACACGTGACGGAAGATGAAAATAAGGCCATGAAGGAATCTCTTTCTAGAAAGGATGGTGAACTTCAGCATTCCCGTACCATGCTTGCTCGCACAACCTCTAAACTTTCCCAAGTTGAAGCTCAACTCAAAGACTTATCAGGTGATCGAGCTACCACAGAACTGGCAAAAAGGAGTCCTACAGTGGTTGAAAATCCTCTTTCATCTATCTCCGAGGGTGGTCGCAATGAAGATAATGTCAGCTGTTCTGGTTCATGGGCATCAGCCTTGATTTCTGAACTTGAACATTTCAAGAAGGGGAAGCTGACTACACCTTCTTGTAAGAGCACAAGAATGTCAGACTTAAGTTTCATGGATGACTTTGAAGAAATAGAAAGGCTAGCGATGGTATGTGATGATAAGCCTTCAAAATCATATGATGTAAAGAGAGAGGCAGCAGAATCAGCAGGTAAAGAGCTGGTTCCAGTTGATGGTCTCAGTGAAACAGCTAATCAAGTTCACCCGCACAAGACTGAGAAGGGACTCCTGAAGTTAATTGAACTTGTCGAGGGAGTTATCCAGAGATCGTCAAAAGATTACAGTAGCAACCTTGTGCAATCTGGTGGCAACATGGGTGATCAATCTACGCTGATAACTGGTTATTTCGCTCATGCATTCTTATGGAAAACATCAGAACTCACATGTGTACTGCGACACTTCATTGTTGTATGCAATGAGCTTCTGTATGGGAATACTGATGTCGAAAGATTTGTTCTTGAAGTGAGCCTCACACTAGATTGGATACTGAACCACTGCTTTTCACTGCAAGATGTATCAGAGATGAGGGAAACTATCATAAAGCATTTGCATTTAGATAGCACTGATGTGCATGAAGCTGTTGCAGCCAAACAAATAGGAGTCCAAGCCACAAATGGCATAGATGAACCCGGCACTCCAAACAGCGTGCAGATGTCACTAGTTTCTCAATCAAGCCCCATGGATATTGGACTTAAAGCTGATAATGACACAGACAGTATAAGGAATGGAGTCTCATTCTTCCATGCACCGGAAGTAAAATCTTCAAGTTTGCGAGCAGAACTTAATGCATTGAAAGAAACAGGAAATCTGGTAACACATGGTGTTGATGGTAAATCAACAGTGAGTGAACTTGACAAACACAAGTCCATCGCTAACTCTGAGGTAAACAAGGGCAATCTACAGGGAAGCAGTCACTCTACTGAAGAAGACCCAAAATGTGTTTCTGGGAATAAAGATAAAAATCTACAAGCGGTAAGATCCACGCTATATTATTTGTTGAATTCTGTGGTTTTAAAGATAGCTTAGCTCTTTTTTTAGGAGAAAGAAAATACATATTTATTTACAGCCTTATGCAAGAAATTTGCTCCATATTGATGGTGTCCTTTCTCTAATATGTATACAATTTTTCCTTTTGCGAAGCTATATAGCATTCATTCTATTCTTGTAGCAACCAGAATTGCATGCAACCTCAAATGCAATAGTTTTTTAAATAGGAAATAAGGAAATTTGAAATGACACTCTTGCTTCATTTTTGCTCTGTTCTGATAACGTAACATAACATATCACCATTTTATGCCCACTTTGTATATTACAAATTTGTGATCCTATATGACGGTAAATGACCAATCCTAACTGCCTTTGCTGTGAAACCACTGGAAATAATTGAACATGTTTTCAGATCGATTCAATCAATTTACTAGTTTCTTGAGTACACCCTGCTTTGAAGGGCTCTTTAGTCCATGAGTTATTACCTTCATTTGGCAGTTTACCAGTAAATAAGTTTTTGAAGTTAACATTTAATCCCCTTGTTCACACAGCAGCTGGAGATCTCGACAGCATCAGAGAAGCTCATCGAGTGTCAGGAGACAATCCTAAACCTGGGAAAGCAACTGAAAGCACTTGCATCGCCAAAGGATGCCACCTCGGTTCGTCCAGAGCGAAAACCTCGGTCCAAGTCACTGAATGAGATGCTAGCCGTCGACGACGGGGGATTTGATGACCTCAGCTCCCCGAAGACCAAGGAGATTATATGCTCAGAAATAAGGCCACCACATGAAAGAAAATTTTCGGCCGGCGGGGGAGGTGACGATTCAGAATCGTGTTATTCTCACCCAACACCGGTGGTTCCACCCGCCAAGCCTTCCGTTGTGAGCGGAAGCTGCAAGAAAGAAGCCGCCGCCAAGGCCGTATCACTAGCCGTTGTCCCAAGCAAGCAGAAGGGGAACCCCAACTTGCTCAAGAGGATCCTGACAGGAAGGAGGAGGGATGCCATAATCAAACCAAAGGTGGTCCTGAGTGCTTAGCTGACAGAGACCAAGGGTAACTCTATCCATGATAAATTCCATTTCCATGTGTAAATTAAGCGTGTATCGGTTGCCTGTTGAGCTGTGTTTCTTGTCAGGTTTAGGAAGAACCATGGAGTGTGGATGCCGTGTATGTATTACAAGTATTAGTGTGCTTTGTAGCGTTGTGGCCAGCATTACCCTGTTCCTTAGGTGTATGAACTTGTGTTTGCTCTTGGATGTGGCTAATTTGTGAGTAGCATGCTATTATGTGCATCCTTTTGAGGAAGGATTCTTGGTCTGAATGTCCTGACACCGACAAGGCTGATGTCTCCCGTGTGAATTTGTTCCTGAATCTGACTAGGGGGCTAGATTGATCCCTGTGTTCTGAATGTCTTGACACTAACAAGGTTGCTGTCTCCTGTGTGATTTTGTTCCTGAAACTGGCCAGATCTCATGTAGTAGTACATATACTCGGTGTATCAGGGCAGGAATTATGGGTTTCAGACTTAACATGGTACTGTAGTAGGTGTGAGCAGCATCGCAAAAGTGGAATCAAATGGACGCAGCATGCCAAGTGAAATTAGTATGTTCAGTCCAACGGGAGTGTGAGAATGCAGACTGACCTCCTTCCGCACAAACTCGGATTCACCGGACCGGTGCGCGCCGCCGCGATTGCTTACACGGGAGCCCTTCCGCGAGGAGTGGCCGAGATGGAGCCAGCCGCTGACACGGCCAAGCGCTCCGGCGCGGCGAGTTCAGCTTCAGTCATCGTCGACGGCCGCTCGCGCGTGGCTTCGACGACGAGCGTCGGAGCGTGTCCGGCCGGGGTGGCGAGAGAGGACGGGCGAGAACGGGGGGGAAACCGTTACGGTGGGAAGGGGAGAGTGGAGGCCGGGTGAGGCGTGCGCTGAGGGCCGTGGAACTCCGGCGACGACGGCGGGGCTGCGGGGTTTTTTTTTTTTGGTGAATGGTGAATCGGCAGCAACGAGGAGAGCCCGAGAGAGACGGCCCACCTGCGAGAGTCTTTTCCTTTTTTTTTGAAGTGAGGTTCGGCTAAAGGAGTGCGGCGTTGCAGAGGCGAATGGAGCCCGTTTTGCCAAAAAACGTAAATTAGCAACAGGCCACATCTATACTTCCACGAGAAGCATAGTTGTGTTTTCTGAAATGAAAGAAAATATAGTTTGTGCTTTCGTGAAAAGGGAAAAGCACAATTGTGCTTCCATTTTTAATTTATGAAAAAGCACAATTGTGCTTTTGAGATCCAGCCCCCTCCCCCCGTTTTAGGTCTTCTTTTTCATTTTGTTTTTTTGGTTATTGTGTATTGGTTTCTGGTTTTTCTACTCTCGACTTTTTTTTCTAAGTTATTCATGAAAATAAGTTCGTCGAAACTTACTGATATGGAGTCTAGTTTCAAATACCTCCACACGAGAAATCCAAAGATCAAGGGATGCGCGCAGGGACGAGCACCCCTATTTCTCGCTTTAACCAAGCACAGGGGAATCCTCGTGTCGGGAGGAGCCCCGATGGGCCGGCCCAGACGCGCGGGAGGCCAATGGCTGTTGTTTCTTCTTCTGTTTTCATGTTTTGCTATATTTTTGTACTTTTCTTTATATTTTAAATTATTATTATATATATATATTGAAAAAGTATTTGAAAAATGTTGTATAAGTACTAAAACATGTTGAAAATGTATTTGAAAAATGTTGAACAAATATTTAAAAATCTTGAATATGTATTTAAAATGTTGAATGAGTATTTGAAAAATGTTGAGCAAGTATTAGAAAATATTGAATAAGTATTTGAAATGTTGACAGGTATTTCAAAATGTTGAATAAATATCAAAAAATGTTGATCGAGTATTTGAAAAATATTGAATAAGTATTAAAATTGTTAATAAGTATTTAAAATATGTTGCATAAGCGGTTTGACAATGTTGAACGTGTATACAAAAACTGTTGATCATTTATTAAAAATTGTTTTTGACATATATAAAAATGTAGAGTGAAAACGAAAACAAACATGAGAAAGAAAACAAAACAAAAAACATAAGAAAGGAGGTTGGGCGTAGTGGCTAGTGCAGCACGCCTTCAACCTTGTAGACTAGGGACCGATCGCCTTCGTGCATTTCCTTTTTACAATATATATGCCCATGTAAATGTGCCGGCCAAATATGTTGAGAGGAGAAAAGGCTTCAGCGAAAGCTGGTGCTGGTCTCCATCAAGGCGGCGCTACAGGAAACGTGCGGGAGCATCCAACTAAAAAGCGCTCGTTGCCAGCCTTTCCAAGGATCACTTGGAGATGGACTGAGAGCATGTCACTTGGCGCGCATTCAGCTGTCGTCATGTGTCGTGTTCTGGGTGCTTTCTTTAATTTTTTTTTCTGGACGCGTTTTTGACTTTTTAGATGTTTTTTCGGGTTTTTTTGCCTTTTGTTTTTCACCGGTCTTCCATAGCTTTTGTACCAATTTTTTTTGTGAAAAATATTTTTTTACGTGAAAAAATGCGTTTCTTTTTTGTTTTGTTTTTTGCGAGAGGCGCGGTTTTGCTTCTGCGAGAGACACAACCATGCCTCTCAAAAACGAAAAAATACGTTTTTTCTTTATTTTTCCGCGAGAGGCATGATTTTGCTTCCACAAAAGGCACGGCCGTGCCTATCGGAAACAAAAAAAAACGCATTTACTCTTTCTTTTTCTTCCGCGAGAGGTATGGTTGTGCTTCCGCGAGAGGTCCGTGCCTCTGGATACGGGAAAAACACGTTTTTTTATTCCGCGAGAGGCATGGTTTTGCTTCAACGAGAGACATGGTTTTGCTTCCGTGAGAGGCACAGCCGTGCCTCTCGGAAACAAAAAAAAATGTGTTTTCTCTTTTTTTTTTCTTTCACACGAGGCACGATTTTCCTTCCACGAGAGGCATGGGTTTCCTTCGTGAGAGGCACGGAAGGAGAAAAAACATGCTCCCGGTCCATTTTTTGTATGGTTTTTTCATAAATTAAAAGTTCGTGAAAACCTACTCGACATGAGGAGTCCAACGGTTCGAGACGTACCGACTCACAGATTGTGACAGGTGGCACATATGCAGCGCAGCACTTGTCATGACCTGGGAACGTGGAAGTGATCTTTGAAAGAAGTACTTCTCATTAGTGATTTTGAGAAACGTGCAATCCCCTTCCCTCTCCTCTCCACTAGCTTTGGGCCGGCCCAAATTCAGTTCGCGGCTCCCTTGTGTGTGTGTGTTTTAACCTTTTTCCCTCTTCAAAAAATGTCCATGATTCAAAGAAAAACATGATTTGAAATAATGTTCCAGAATTTGACATTTTTTACATTTTAAACTTTTTCATGACTTTTAGAAATTTCTTGAATTTTAAAAATGTTCACGGATTTGAAAATATTCAGGGGATATTCAAAAATTATTCATGAATTTGAAAAATGATATTCATTCATAAAATGTTAATAATTTTGAGAAATCTTCAAGGATTTAAAAACAATGTTTGAAAAATGTTATCAGATTTGAAATACTGTTCGCAAATTGGAAAAATTGTTCTGAATTCAGAAAAATTTCTTGATTTTGATAATTTTGTCTGGATTTCAAATGTTTCTCACGAATTTACAAAAAATTTCTTGGATTTCAAAAACCTTGGGAATTTGAAAAGGTGTTCCTAGATTTAAAAAAAATCTTCATGAATTTGACGCCGGGCGTGGGCACGTCTGTGTTCCTTGTCATGCTTTTCGTGACGTGGGTGCGTCCGTGTCCACCTCCTTCTCTCCCCCGCTAGAGTCCATCGTTTGGATGTTGATGTCACCGGTGGAGGTGAGGTCGACAATCGACGTGGACAGTCCATCCTCATGGCCATTGCGGCCCGGCGCTGTAACACCCCGGATGTAACTTTCCCAATTTGTACTCCAACTCTTGCCGTTTCCGGCGTTAAGTTATTTTATTTCCTCGGGTTCGGGTTTTTGTCTCCGTGTGTTGTTGTCATTGTCATGCATCTCATATCATGTCATCATGTGCATTGCATTTGCATACATGTTCGTCTCATGCATTCGAGCATTTTCCCCGTTGTCCGTTTTGCATTCCGGCGCTTCGTTCTCCTCCGGTGGTCATGTCTAGCTTTCTTTCTTGTGTGGGGATTAAACATTTCCGGATTGGACCGAGACTTGCCAAGCGGCCTTGGTTTACTACCGGTAGACCGCCTGTCAAGTTTCGTGTCATTTGGACTTCGTTTGATACTCCAACGGTTAACCGAGGGACCGAAAAGGCCTCGTGTGTGTTGCAGCCCAACACCCCTCCAATTTGGCCCAAAACCCACCAAACTCTGCTCCATGTCCTAGAGCGTTCGATCACGATCGTGTGGCCGAAAACCGCACCTCATTTGGACTCTCCTAGCTCCCTCTATGCCTATATATATATCTCCCCATTCGAATCACGGACGAAACCCTAGCCCCTCTCCTCCTCCGACCGCCGGACAAAATCCGAACGGCCGGACATTGTCCGCTCCACCGCCAGCCACCCGCGGACCGCCACGTGGCGCCGCGTGCCCGCATCGCATCCCGCCTCCTCGCGCCCGGCCGGAGCTCCCGGCCGCCGCCGCCTCTCCGCCCGGCGCTCCGCAGCGCCGCCCGGCCTCGCCTCTCCCTCGTCTTGCCGGCGACGAGCCGGCCTCGCCAGAGTTACAGTACCCCGCCGGGTTCCTCGGGAGGCGCACCCGATCTGGATCCGGTTCGCAGCTACAGTAACCCTAGATCCCGCGAGGTGTTTTTTTTTCTCTAAGTCCTGAAATCTGCAGATCCAACTGCCTCTGTTCGGGGTCCCGTAACTTTGCATCCGTAGCTCCGATTTGAGCATATAGCATATCAAAATGTTCATCTCAGAGAGTACATCATTTTATTCCATTGCATCATTTTCATTTGAGTTCATCTTGATGCCCGAAATGCTGTTAGAAGAGGGCTACTTGAGTTAATTATCAGATCTGTTACTCCGTTTAGCACTTTTGTCATTTTTGTCATGATTACTGTGTGCATGCCATGCCCGTGAGTTCTACATATGTTTTGTTAAGGGTTTTGTCATCTCTCCAGAGGTGCAACCCATGTATTTTTAGGATGTGTGTGGTGACTTGTGCAAGCTTGCAAAGTGGTTGTGACGCCCCGATTCAATCGTACACTAATCATGCACGCAAATGTGTACGATCAAGATCAGGGACTCACGGGAAGATATCACAACACAACTCTATAAAGAAAATAAGTCATACAAGCATCATAATACAAGCCAGGGGCCTCGAGGGCTCGAATACAAGTGCTCGATCATAGACGAGTCAGCGGAAGCAACAATATCTGAGTACAGACATAAGTTAAACAAGTTGCCTTAAGAAGGCTAGCACAAACTGGGATACAGATCGAAAGAGGCGCAGGCCTCCTGCCTGGGATCCTCCTAAACTACTCCGGGCCGTCGTCAGCGGGCAGCACGTAGTAGTAGGCACCTCCGGTGTAGTAGGGGTCGTCGTCGACGATGGCGTCTGGCTCCTGGACTCCAGCATCTGGTTGCGACAACCAGAAAGAAAGGAAAAGGGGAGAAAAGGGGGAGAAAGCAACCGTGAGTACTCATCCAAAGTACTCGCAAGCAAGGAACTACACTACATATGCATGGGTATATGTGTAAAGGGCCATATCAGTGGACTGAACTGCAGAATGCCAGAATAAGAGGGGGATAGCTAGTCTTATCGAAGACTACGCTTCGGGTCACCTTCGTCTTGCAACAGGTATAAGAGAGTAGATTGAAGTCCTCCAAGTAGCATCTCATAGCATAATCCTACCCGGCGATCCCCTCCTCATATCCCTGAGGTAGAGCGACCATCGGTTGTATCTGGCACTTGGAAGGGTGTGTTTTATTAAGTATCCGGTTCTAGTTGTCATAAGGTCAAGGTACAACTCCAAGTCGTCCTGTTACCGAAGATCACGGCTATTCGAATAGATTAACTTCCCTGCAGGGGTGCACCACATAACCCAACACGCTTGATCCCATTTGGCCGGACACACTTTTCCTGGGTCATGCCCGGCCGCGGAAGATCAACACGTCGCAGCCCCACCTAGGCAAAACAGAGAGGCCAGCACGCCGGTCTAAACCTAAGCGCGCAGGGGTCTGGGCCCATCGCCCTGAGCACACCTGCACGTTGCGTGGACGGCCGAAAGCAGACCTAGCCTAGTGGCGTTCCAGTCCAATTCGGCGCGCGCCGCTCCGTCGCTGACGTCTGAAGTGCTTCGGCTGATACCACGACGTCGGGATACCCATAACTACTCCCACGTAGATGGTTAGTGCGTATAGGCTCGTAGCCGACTTAGATCAAATACCAAGATCTCGTTAAGCGTGTTAAGTATCCGCGAACGCCGAACAGGGCCAGGCCCACCTGTCTCCTAGGTGGTCTCAACCTGCCCTGTCGCTCCGCCACAAAGTAACAGTCGAGGGCCGTCGGGAACCCAGGCCCACCTCTACCGGGATGGAACCACCTGTCCTTTCAGCCCCCTTGTCAGAATCACTTGCGGGTACTCAATGAGCTGACCCGACTTTAGTCACCATTTGTATAGTATGTATGTATGTATAGTATATACCCGTGATCACCTCCCAAGTGATCACGGCCCGATAGTATAGCAAGGCAGACTGACAAGAATGTAGGGCCAATGATGATAAACTAGCATCCTATACTAAGCATATAGGATTGCAGGTAAGGTATCAACAGATGTAGCGACAATGTCAGGCTATGCATCAGAATAGGATTAACGAAAGCAGTAACATGCTACACTACTCTAATGCAAGCAGTATAGAGTAGAATAGGCGATATCTGGTGATCAAGGGGGGGGCTTGCCTGGTTGCTCTGGCAAGAGAGAGGGGTCGTCAACTCCGTAGTCGAACTGGTCAGCAGCAGCGTCGGTCTCGTAGTCTACCGGAGAGAAGAGGGGGAAGAAATAATGATTACAGAGCAAACAAAGCATCACAAAATATAACAAGGCAATACGCGGTGTTCGGTGTGCCCTAACGCGGTAGTAGGTGATACCGGTGAAGGGGGGAAAACATCCGGGAAAGTATTCCCGATGATTCGTGTTTTCGGGCAGAGGAGCCGGAGGGGGAAAGTTGCGAGTTCGATAGGTTAGGGGTGTGTGGCGGACGAACGGGTTGCGTATCCGGATTCGTCTTGTCGTTCTGAGCAACTTTCATGTTGAAAATATTTTAATCCGAGTCACGGATTAAAAGATATGATTTTTAAAAGATTTTAACAATTTTGGAATTTAATTATTTATTTAATTAATTCGAAAAAATGTATTTATGACGTCAGCATGATGTCATGCTGACGTCAGCAGTCAACAGGGGTTGACTGAGTCAACCCTGACATGTGGGTCCCGTTCGTCATACTCTGTTAACTAATTATCTTAGTTAAGTTTAATTAACAGTAGTTAATTAGGTTAATTAGTCATTAGGTTTAATTAATCAGGATTAATTAAATTAATTATTTACTTAATTAATTAATTAATTAATTAATTTTATTCATTATTATTTTTATTAATTATATTTATCTAAATTCTTTTTTTTATATAAAACGTTATGGGCATGGGGCCCATCTGTCATAGGCCCCAGGGGCCTATCGGGTTCGGGCGTGGTTGCTGGGGCGGAGCCCCGTGAGTGGGCGGGCGGTTACGGGCGTGTGGGTACGGGGCGCACCCAAGGCGCCCACCACGCGAGGGGAGGCGAGGCCGGCCAGGGCTATGCCCGGCGGCGGCGAGGCCACGGCGGCCAGCGCGGACGCGGGCCGGCGCCGGAGGCGGCGGGACAGAGGCGGGGCGTGCGGACATGGCCGCGGCCGCAGGCAACGGCGGGCGTCGCCAGGGCGTG
>NC_041382.1:741996164-742001196 GCF_002162155.2 Triticum dicoccoides | reverse complement strand
GAGGTGACGTGGCATCATTAGTAGAGGGTTACTGTAGCTTGATTACCCGGGCGTCACAATTCTCCTCCACTACAAGAAATCTCGTCCCGAGATTTAAGAGGGGGACTAGGGGGAAAAGTCTGGTTACGAAATCCTAACGAATCTTCTCGTCTTTGGTTGCTCTTCTTGAAGAGATCAATCCATTACACTGATGTCTTCATTCCTCTGCTTCAGGTCATCATGATGAAGTCGGCATCCTTTCTTCGGGATCTTCATCGTATTTTAGAATAGGTAACGGGGCAGATCAGCAACGACAGAATGCTATAAGGGTAATAATCTGGGATTATCCCATGAATGAGCATATGAGTACCTCTCGAGTTGAACAAAACAAAATAAAACACATCGAGAGTAAAGTTGGAAGGTACAATAAGAAGTTTCAAGCAGCCAGGCAATCGTTCATTGCCTAGGCAGAAGGTGAAAGGGGTTTCAAGAAACGGAACAATTATTGTGTCCGATGCCAGAATTGACGATCTCATTGGAAGGTGGCTCATGAATTACATACGAGTCCATGCGGGAGGAATAACTTTGGAAACATGGGGTGTGCAGGAGAGTCAGGTTTCGATCCTGTGGAACTGTGGGTTATGGGCCCACCATGTGGGTTAAAAGTAGGAAAGGCAGTGACGTCTTGCACAATCATGTAAGCAAGGCATGTTAGAGGATAGCCTGACAGTTATGTCGGCAACAATGTCGGTACCGAGGGCGAGGGACGAAGAGAACCATCTTCCTGCTCGTTGAACGAGGCGGACCAATAGGCAAAGTTCTCGTCCATCGGTGGTTACCAGAATGTCATCAACAGTAGAAACAAGGTCTTACTGACTGAGTTGTACATCGAGGTGTTTGCACAAGCAGCGGATTATTACTGCTTATATCATATAGATCGTAGAAAAGGTTTAAATAAACCAATGGAAGGAAAATATGATCATCAGATTAAACAGAACAATGGAAAGGAAAATATGTTTAAACACATATTTCAAGGGTATATCCTTCCCAAAGACAAGCAGAGCAAGATATCCATGACAGGATATTAAGTAGAAAACCATTTAGGTAAGGGGGAAGGATTCTCATGATATTACCCATACAATGGTGTTAGGATAAGTGATAAATAAAATTTAGCATCGTGCTTCAAATGTTCCTGTTGAAAATCGGAGTACCATTGACATGCTTCGAGATAGCAGTGACATGGTCTTCAGGTGAAGATTAGACTTTGGAAACACGAAGGATCCATCAAGAATAACTTGTAGAATAAGTCTTACAATTTCCTCATGGATGAATGGATAACCTTGCTGAAAAGGAATCTATAATGATAGGTCCTCCAGCCGGGGGGGGTGCTAGGCATGACATCATGTTACCGGGTCATCAGAGGATCAACACTATAACTCTTGGAAAGTTGTCCCATCCATCATATCGGACCGAGATTCAGATCCGATTGGTGTCAGGATACCTCAGACTTAGGATACCTGAGAAGAAAAGGTGCAACGCAAATTGACGAGATGACATTGTAAGATTCTCGGGGAAATGAACTATGAAGTGATTTCCGTTAACAAGAGTCCATCATTAACCCAAGGAGAGGACAAGGAGGTGTCTGTTGAACTCAACGGCAATTCACCGAGATTCCCAAAAGATGGATTTCCACAATTAAGTGAACAAGGAGATAACATTGGTCAGATCAAATGATATAAGGAAGTATGCTCGAGGAAAACATACACAATTAAACATTGGTTGAAAGGTGCGCCCGAAATATGGGTTGGGTTGCACGACCAATGTCAGAATGGTGATTCAATTAGCGAAGGACTTAGAATGAACTGTCGCCCATTCACTTCAAAGCAATAGGGTTGTTAGAAGTTTTGAATTCACACGTCATAGCTCCATTGTCGGTATTCCGGTTGAAAACAATACGGGGACCAAGGAATGAACGAAGATGGCAGGAAGTATTATGATATCAAGAATTATTAAGAGGTGGTGAAATTCTCACCACATTCTTGACAAAAAGAGATGGTAATACTTCCGAGGTAAAGAAGAACAATTGCTGGATAGCAAGGAAACCAAGGTACAACACAAGTTGTGAACAAGTTTGTGTTGGGGGGGTGGGGAAGGCAAGAATGTTGCCGATGATAACTCAACTCATCGAGGGACAAGGATGGTAATTCCCATCATGAATTCAATTGATATCCTAGATGAGCTCAGAATGTTGATGATCACGACACCTTTGTCGCGAGAGTTCATGAAGATGTAATCGATCGGCGACGACATCAAGTCAAAGTAATGATGAAGTGAAAGGTTATTGGAACCAAGGGTACGACACAACTCGAAACCAAGCTTGTTGTTCAAGGCGAAATGGTATGACGATGAGGATCGACGTAAGGTTAGTTCATCGTCGAAAATTGTGCTCCGAGAAGAAGGACCGGGTAGCACAGTTAAAATCATCACGACAATGATATAGCCAAACAGGCTAGGAATGGCGTGATCGGGTACAAACTCGTATTTCTAGAAGCTTACTGAAGAGTTGTTGAACCGTAGTGCGGACTCGGTTCAGTTATCGGTGTCTTTGAGTGTATAATAACTCAGAGCCCGTGAAAAATTGGAATCCGTGAGAATGTAGTACTTGATGAAGAACTCATAAGAAGTTCTGCAGTTCCATGATAATTTCGAGATACCAGGGGGTAATACTCGACGACAATTCAAAGTAGAGGTTGGACTAGGGCATTACTCTACATAAGACCAGTGCTTAACTTGCACGAGAAATGGTATTTAAAGGAGAACATGGTCAGAAACCACGATCATAAATGATTGAACCACGGATACAGGATGAACTTATAACAAGGGGGTAACTATTTTTACGAGCAGCTTCCATGATAAGTTATACATCGTGTCCATGGGCATGAACGCAAGGTTCAAGGTCGACTCCCACTTCTCCAATGCATAACCTTTCATTTACTTCTCACATTCGATGAAGTTGCAGTGTTGAAATTTTATCTGGTGACTTATGGGATTAACCATAATGCAAGCAAGCAAGAATTTCAAGAGCCAAAGGCTCCAGAGGATTTTCGAAAGATCGAATATTATTTTGAAGACTTTTGTGAAACACATGAACAACTGGGGATAAGCGGTTACTCGACAAGTGCGAGAATTATCCATAGGGGTATTCAGGTGACAAGGAATTGCAAGACAGTAGGCACAAGACATTCTCGGATCAATAGAGAGAATTTCGGGGTATCTTGTAATAACAAGATCAACTGAGAATAAAAGTAAGAACGTCAAGTGTATGTATTTATCCATAGGGATATTTCGATGGTAGGGAATTGCAAAAGCAACGGACACGAAGTCTCAAAAGAGTTTCGGCGAGTAACTTCGAAATCTTCTGGTGCAGTCGGCGATCACCTGGACTGAAGGGGCTCTCCGGGAGAAAGTATTTTCGATAACCTAAAGTCAGATTTTAGTAAAAATCGTTTAACCCGAATAGAAGAGATGTCAGAGTCCCAGAGCATAGGTCGAGGAATAAAAGATCCTACTACCACCCAATGGCGACGTGGGCCCGTAAGGCACACAGCCAAGTTAGTAAAAGTTTTGTAATGACTAGACTCGACTTCGGCCAAGGAGTTGGAAAGGGGATTCCTACTGGCAGTCGGCTCTGATACCAACTTGTGACGCCCCGATTCAATCGTACACTAATCATGCACGCAAATGTGTACGATCAAGATCAGGGACTCACGGGAAGATATCACAACACAACTCTACAAATAAAATAAGTCATACAAGCATCATAATACAAGCCAGGGGCCTCGAGGGCTCGAATACAAGTGCTCGATCATAGACGAGTCAGCGGAAGCAACAATATCTGAGTACAGACATAAGTTAAACAAGTTGCCTTAAGAAGGCTAGCACAAACTGGGATACAGATCGAAAGAGGCGCAGGCCTCCTGCCTGGGATCCTCCTAAACTACTCCGGGTCGTCGTCAGCGGGCAGCACGTAGTAGTAGGCACCTCCGGTGTAGTAGGGGTCGTCGTCGATGGTGGCGTCTGGCTCCTGGACTCCAGCATCTGGTTGCGACAACCAGAAAGAAAGGAAAAGGGGAGAAAAGGGGGAGAAAGCAACCGTGAGTACTCATCCAAAGTACTCGCAAGCAAGGAACTACACTACATATGCATGGGTATATGTGTAAAGGGCCATATCAGTGGACTGAACTGCAGAATGCCAGAATAAGAGGGGGATAGCTAGTCTTATCGAAGACTACGCTTCGGGTCACCTTCGTCTTGCAACAGGTATAAGAGAGTAGATTGAAGTCCTCCAAGTAGCATCTCATAGCATAATCCTACCCGGCGATCCCCTCCTCATATCCCTGAGGTAGAGCGACCACCGGTTGTATGTGGCACTTGGAAGGGTGTGTTTTATTAAGTATCCGGTTCTAGTTGTCATAAGGTCAAGGTACAACTCCAAGTCGTCCTGTTACCGAAGATCACGGCTATTCGAATAGATTAACTTCCCTGCAGGGGTGCACCACATAACCCAACACGCTTGATCCCATTTGGCCGGACACACTTTTCCTGGGTCATGCCCGGCCGCGGAAGATCAACACGTCGCAGCCCCACCTAGGCAAAACAGAGAGGCCAGCACGCCGGTCTAAACCTAAGCGCGCAGGGGTCTGGGCCCATCGCCCTGAGCACACCTGCACGTTGCGTGGGCGGCCGAAAGCAGACCTAGCCTAGTGGCGTTCCAGTCCAATTCGGCGCGCGCCGCTCCGTCGCTGACGTCTGAAGTGCTTCGGCTGATACCACGACGTCGGGATACCCATAACTACTCCCACGTAGATGGTTAGTGCGTATAGGCTCGTAGCCGACTCAGATCAAATACCAAGATCTCGTTAAGCGTGTTAAGTATCCGTGAACGCCGAACAGGGCCAGGCCCACCTGTCTCCTAGGTGGTCTCAACCTGCCCTGTCGCTCCGCCACAAAGTAACAGTCGAGGGCCGTCGGGAACCCAGGCCCACCTCTACCG
>NC_041382.1:741989429-741994681 GCF_002162155.2 Triticum dicoccoides | reverse complement strand
TTGTTTTCCTTTTATTTGTTTTCTTATTTTCTTTTCATTTTAGTAATTTTGCCTTACTGTTTTATCTTTATGCTCATTTAATTTTGTTTTAAAAAATACATATATAAGCCCTAAATTAGAGTGGCTAGTTTTACCACTGCCACAAAAAGTTCACACCTAATTAAAATAGTTTAATATTTTATAAATTATAAAAGGCCTTTATTTAATTGTTTAAGCTACTGTTTTATTTATTTTTTAGTTATTTAAACATTTTATAAAAGTGTGGTTCCTTCACCATAGTTACCTACGCATTATTTGGCACAACCCGAACATTTTAGTTTTAATTTTTCAAAACGTTTATTGTTTGCTTGAATTTGAATTTGAATTCGAACCGGTTTCGAACTAACGCGAGATTCGCAACAGTAATCGATGTGACGTGGCATCATTAGTAGAGGGTTACTGTAGCTTGATTACCCGGGCGTCACAGTGGTGCACTTGTTAATTCTGTTTTTCAGGGACTTAGTAATTTCACTAAGTCCTCGGATTGTTTATCTCATGATGCCATATGTTCATATTGTTTCCTAGTGACTCGTGCCTCTTTTGAGGATGATCAGTAAGGAAGTTTTGTTAATATTGTAGTGCTCTATACATCCATGTCTTTGTTTGCAATTATGGAGCACCCTAGCTTGAGTCAATCGAGCTCTACTTTTGCTTCGTTGTGAATCTGGGCAGATCGTCAACTTGTTTGCGATTTTGCCGATGTTATTGTAGTTGACCCGTGCATGCTATGCCATTGTTCTTGCCATGTATAGCTTGTATTTTATGCCTTCTTAAGGGATGTATGCTTGTATTGCCATTACTTGCACCGTGGTGAGTGCATCGAGCTCGTAAACATGCCTTCATGAGATATGTTTCAGCATGTCCCAGTTTTCACTAACTCTGAAAACTGATTGTGTTTTTGCTATGTTCGTGTGCTTGCTAGTATATTTTGTGATCCCTTTTGGCTCAAGGTCACTAAGGGACTTTTGTTAAGCTTGTTGAGTAGCTCCATGCCATGTCTTTCTTTGTCATGTTCAGGTCCTGTAGCATGTTGTTTTGTTGCTCCGAAGAGGGCTATATGATCTGAAATTCCAGACAAGTGTTAATTTCACTAAGTCTGAGATCTGTTTTACCATTTGCGTTTTTGCCATGCTTGTTTAAACCTCCTAATGGATGAATTGGCCGTAGCTCAGTGCTAGACTTTTGTTAAGCATCTTGAATGCTTCCCTGCCATGTATTTTGTTGTCATGTTTGGGTGCTGTAGCATGTTCATTTCATTGCATTTAGATGCCTACTTGCTGTAAATCGCAGACCGGTGTCATTTTTGAATCGCTTGCCATTTCCAAACCATAACTCCGATTCCGGCGTTCTTTATATCGTTTTCAAGCGATTTCATCTCATCTTTCCAGTGGCACACTTGGAATTCCAAGTTGAGGCCAGGTTCATGCATTTTCTGTCATATCTTGCATTTTGCATCCCGCATCGCATCCCGCATAGCATATCATCATTTCATCATATCGCTTGTTTCTTGCACGTGGTTGATTGTATCCTTGTTGCTTGTTTGTCTTGTTTGGGTAGAGCCAGGAGACGAGTTCGCTAACGAGGAGCCCGTTGAGTTTGCTTTTGAGGATCCAGTCAACTCTGACAACTGCGCAGGCGATATGATCATACCCTCAAAATCACTACTATCTTTCCTATGCTAGTTTGCTCGCTTTTTTGCTATGCCATTGCTACGATGCCTACCACTTGCTTGCAAGCCTCCCAAATTGCCATGTCAAACCTCTAACCCACCATTGTCCTAGCAAACCGTTGATTGGCTATGTTACCATTTTGCTCAGCCCCTCTTATACCGTTGCTAGTTGCAGGTGAAGATTGGAGGCCGATCCTTGTTGGAACATCTTTTATTTACTTGTTGGGATATCACTATATTGCTATGTTATCTTAATGCATCTATATACTTGGTAAAGGTTGGAAGGCTCGGCCTCTCGCCTAGTGTTTTGTTCCACTCTTGCCGCCCTAGTTTCCGTCATATCGGTGTTATGTTCCCGGATTTTGCGTTCCTTACGCGGTTGGGTTATAATGGGAACCCCTTGATAGTTCACCTTGATTAAAGCTTTTCTAGCAATGCCCAACATTGTTCTTACCATTTGCCACCTAGCCTTTTCGTTCCCTTGGGTTCTGCAGACTCAAGGGTCATCTTATTTTAACCCCCCTGGGCCAGTGCTCCTCTGAGTGTTGGTCCAAACTAGAGCCCCTTGCAGCGCCACCTCGGGGAAACTCAAGGGCTGGTTTTAGTTGTACGGATTGCTTATCTGAGTGTGCCCTGAGAAAGAGATATGTGCAGCTCCTATCGGGATTTGTCGGCACATTCGGGCGGTGTTGCTGGACTTGTTTTAACCTGTTGAAGTGTCTTGAGTTATCGAGATACCGAGTCTGATCGGAACGTCTTGGGAGGAGGTCTATTCCTTCATTGACCGTGAGAGCTTGTCATGGGCTAAGTTGGGACTCCCCTGCAGGGATTGAACTTTCAAAAGCCGTGTCGCGGTTATGGGCAGATGGGAATTTGTTAATGTCCGGTTGTAGATAACTTGAACCTTAACTTAGTTAAAATGAATCAACTGAGCGTGTTACCGTGATGGCCTCTTCTCGGCAGAGTCCGGCAAGCGGACACGGTGTTGGAGTAATGTTTGCGCAGGTTGCTCTCTAGTTTCTCGCTCGTGCTTTGCCTTCTCTTCTCGCTCTCTTTTGCGAATAAGTTAGCCACCATACTTGCTAGTCGCTTGCTGCAGCTCCACTCATATTTTACCTTGCCTTACCTATAAGCTTAAATAGTCTTGATCGCGAGGGTGCGAGATTGCTGAGTCCCTGTGGCTCACAGATTACTATTACACCAGATGCAGGGCCTGATGATTCCGCTCCAGGAGACGTGTATGAGCTCAAGTGGGAGTTCGACGAAGACTCTCAATGTTACTATGTTTCCTTTCCCGATGATCAGTAGTGGTGCCCAGTTGGGGGTGATTGGGACCGTTGTCGCATGTTGGGTTCTCTTTTATTTTAGCGCCGTAGTCGGGCCATGAGTGTTTGGATGATGTAATGTTATTTATATACTTGATTGACGTGGCGAGTGTAAGCCAACTATGTTATCTCCCTTTTGTTATCATATTACATGGGATGTTGTGAAGATTGCCTAACTTGCGACATATGCCTTCAATGCGATTATATCTCTAAGTCGTGCCTCGACACGTGGGAGCTATAGTCGCATCGAGGGTGTTACAAGTTGGTAATCAGAGCCTTCCCCGACCTTAGGAGCCCCATTCCTTGATCGTTTTTAGCGGCCGAGTTGTGTCTAGAAAAATGTTTTGAGTCATTTAGGAATTATATATCGGAGAGATTAGAAATTCTTTTTACTTCCCAGTCTCCTCATCGCTCTGGTAAGACATCCTGACGTAGAGTTTTGACCCTTCTCTTCTCAAATTTCACTAAATTTTTTTTAGGGTCACGCGGGTATGTTGGAATCGTTCCGATGATTTTATGATGAGAACATTGTCTTGGTGCCTCCTGTCAGGGGTTTAGTGGAAGTGTCCAGGGGAGTTGAGCTCTGAGGTGTTGTCGTCATAATTTTATCGTTGCAGTTCTGGAATACCTGAGTCTAGTACGCCGACATCGAAAATCTCTTTTATGCAGTTCGTTGGTGAGATAACCTCGACGCCACCCAGTACTGGGGCGGGAGTTCGGGAGTATCGCCATAACTTGTATAACGGATGCTTTTCGAAGGTTGAGGTAGATGGTTTCCGAAGGTTTCTTGGTTATGTGTTGAAGGATGGATACAGCTGGATGTAGGATTTGCTAGTTTGGGTGAGATATTATGCTTCCCCTGTATCCGCAACACCTGATTGCATAACCGGAAAGGTTCGAAAGTTTCATAGGTGGGAATTCTAGTAGCTCTAGTTTTTCTTCCACGGATATTGGTTTGAGATTGGGATTTCTTACCGATTATTCGTTCTTGATCCGTACCTTGTTGATTTATTTCTCTACCTTAATTCTGCGTGGCTTCTCAATTTATGGATATGTGGCCATTTCAAGAGGAATGCATTCGTTCATTTTGTTCGGATGTGAAGGCTATATGTTGCAATTTTCATTCCGTTGGATTCAGCTTCAATATTTATCTATCAATGTGCTAATGGTGGTCAACCTCTTCAGGATGGCTCCTCCAACGCGCACGACTCTGAATCCTGATCCGCCACCACCTCCACCTCCTCCAGAGGCGTGGCAAGCTGTGATGGCCGCAACCAATGCAAACACACAGCTGATCATGCAAATTCTTCAAGAGCGCAATCAAGGCAGTCAAGGGAATCAAGGCAGCAATCAGAGTCACTTTGCTACACTCAACCAGTTCCTTGCTAACGGGCCAAAGACTTTCAGCAATTGTGTTGAGGCAACCGATGCTGACGATTGGCTTGTGGATCTGTGTAAGCATTTCGAGTGCAGTAACGTCAGGCCTGAGGACTTTGTTAAGTTCGCTTCCTTCCAACTCAAAGATCAAGCTGCAGAATGGTTCCAGCAGTACAAGGACTTCAGGGGTGGACGTGTTATCACTTGGGATGATTTCCGTCGAGATTTTCGAGCTCATCATATTCCCCAGAGCGTGGTTGAAAGCAAGCGTGAGGAATTCCGCAATCTGAAGTAAGGCTCTTTGTCTGTCTATGACTACAACAAGTTGTTCTAGAAGCTCGCCCGCTTTGCCAAGCAGGACGTCCCTGATGAGAAGAGCATGATATATCAGTTCAGGGGTGGTCTCAGAGAAGAAATTCAGCTCGCTCTTGTTCTCTTTGAGCCCTTGAGTGTGACGCCCGGGTAATTAAGCTACAGTGCTCCTCTGCTAATGATGCCACGTCACCTCAATTATAGTTGCTAATCTCGAGTTAGTTCGAAACCGATTCAAATTCAAGTTCAAAATCAGGCAAACAATAAAAGTCTTCAAATTTTAAAACTAAAATGTTCGGAGTGAACAAAATAATGCACAGGTAATTATTGTGGAGAAACCACAATTTTATAATATGTTAAAGGCTCTAGAGTAATTAAAACAGCAGCTGTGACAATTAATTAAATGCCTTTTATAATTAATAATAATGCAAACTATTTTTATTAGGTGTCAAACTTTTTGGGGCAGTAGAATAAATTATAACATTAATTTAGGAGTTGTATTTATATTTTATAAAACAAAAGTTAAAAGA
>NC_041382.1:741985260-741987395 GCF_002162155.2 Triticum dicoccoides | reverse complement strand
TTAATCCTATTCTGATGCATAGCCTGTCATTGCTGCTACAGTCATTGATACCTTACCCGCAATCCTAAATGCTTAGTATAGGATGCTAGTTTATCATCATTGGCCCTACATTCTTGTCAGTCTGCCTTGCTATACTATCGGGCCGTGATCACATTGGGAGGTGATCACGGGTATATACTATACATGCATACATACTATACAGATGGTGACTAAAGTCGGGTCAGCTCATTGAGTACCCGCAAGTGATTCTGACGAGGGGGCTGAAAGGACAGGTGGCTCCATCCCGGTAGAGGTGGGCCTGGGTTCCCGACGGCCCTCGACTGTTACTTTGTGG
This sequence comes from Triticum dicoccoides, assembly GCF_002162155.2. NCBI lineage: Eukaryota > Viridiplantae > Streptophyta > Magnoliopsida > Poales > Poaceae > Triticum > Triticum dicoccoides. Next base: position 741,987,061 of record NC_041382.1, on the reverse strand, counting down.
CGGAGCGACAGGGCAGGTTGAGACCACCTAGGAGACAGGTGGGCCTGGCCCTGTTCAGCGTTCGCGGATACTTAACACGCTTAACGAGATCTTGGTATTTGATCTGAGTCGGCTACGAGCCTATACGCACTAACCATCTACGCGGGAGTAGTTATGGGTATCCCGGCGTCGTGGTATCAGCCGAAGCACTTCAGACGTCAGCGACGGAGCGGCGCGCGCCGAATTGGACTGGAACGCCACTAGGCTAGGTCTGCTTTCGGCCGCCCTCGCAACGTGCAGGTGTGCTATGGGCGATGGGCCCAGACCCCTGTGCGCTTAGGTTTAGACCGGCGTGCTGGCCTCTCTGTTGTGCCTAGGTGGGGCTGCGACGTGTTGATCTTCCGCGGCCGGTCATGACCCAGGAAAGTATGTCCGGCCAAATGGGATCAAGCGTGTTGGGTTATGTGGTGCACCCCTGCAGGGAAGTTAATCTATTCGAATAGCCGTGATCTTCGGTAACAGGACGACTTGGAGTTGTACCTTGACCTTATGACAACTAGAACCGGATACTTAATAAAACACACCCTTCAAAGTTCCACAGACAACCCGGTGATCGCTTTTCCGCAGGGCGACGAGGAGAGGATCGCCGGGTAGGTTTATGCTATGCGATGCTACTTGGAGATGCTACTTGGAGGACTTCAATCTACTCTCTTCTACATGCCGCGAGGCGGAGGCTGCCAGAAGCGTAGTCTTCGATAGGATTAGCTATCCCCCTCTTATTCTGGCATTCTGCAGTTCAGTCCACTGATATGGCCTCCTTACACATATACCCATGCATATGTAGTGTAGTTCCTTGCTTGCGAGTACTTTGGATGAGTACTCACGGTTGCTTTCTCCCCCCTTTTCCCCCTTTCCTTTCTTTCTGGTTGTCGCAACCAGATGCTGGAGTCCAGGAGCCAGACGCCACCGTCGACGACGACCCCTACTACACCGGAGGTGCCTACTACTACGTGCTGCCCGCTGACGTCGACCTGGAGTAGTTAGGAGGATCCCAGGCAGGAGGCCTGCGCCTTTTTCGATCTGTATCCCAGTTTGTGCTAGCCTTCTTAAGGCAAACTTGTTTAACTTATGTCTGTACTCAGATATTGTTGCTTCCGCTGACTCGTCTATGATCGAGCACTTGTATTCGAGCCCTCGAGGCCCCTGGCTTGTATTATGATGCTTGTATGACTTATTTTTATTTGTAGAGTTGTGTTGTGATATCTTCCCGTGAGTCCCTGATCTTGATCGTACACATTTGCGTGCATGATTAGTGTACGATTGAATCGGGGGCGTCACAAGTTGGTATCAGAGCCAGGCTGCCTGTAGGAATCCCCCTTCCAACTCCTTGGCCGAAGTCGAGTCTAAACTTTACAAAACTTTTACTAACATGGCTGTGCGGCCCATGGGCCCACGTCGCCATTGGGTGGTAGTAGGATCTTTTACTCCTCGACCTATACTCTGGGACTCTTATTTCTCTTCTATTCGGGTTAAATGATTTTTGCTAAAATCTAACATTAGGATCTCGTTATCACTTTCACCCGGAGAGCCCCTTATTAATGATGATCGTCTGCGGCACGTGAAGACCCTGAAGATACTCTCCGTTGTTAACCCGAGAACTTATGTTCATCGCATTTGCAATTCCCCTTCCACCGTCAACCCTTATGGATAACTACTTGCAGTTGTTATTCTTACATTCATCCCCAGTTGGTCTTGTTATTACCAGATACCTCGAAACACTCGTCGTTGTCTCGATAATCCTTGAGATTATCACCTTGCTGTT
>NC_041382.1:741970113-741980206 GCF_002162155.2 Triticum dicoccoides | reverse complement strand
CAACGCGCTCCGGCGCCGCCCGTTGCGCGCTCGCCGCGCTCCCCTCGACCGCGCCCCTGGACGCCCCTCCCGCGCTCACCGTGGCCTCGCCCGCGCCTTCCCGGTCCGGCGCCGTGGCCGCTGTTGTGCCCGCCGGCCACGCCCTGCCGTGGCCCGCCTCCCCTCTCGCCTGCAGCCGGCACCCAGCCCGCCTCGCCGGTGCTGGCGCGCGCGCCTGCGGCGGCCGCCCGGGTTCGCCCGTTAGCGGGTGGCGACCGCACCCTGCACCCAACGCCCGCAAGGCCCCATGGGCCACTGACCACGGGGGCCCGCCCCCAGAACGTTTAAAAAAAAGGTAAAAAGTATATAAAAATAAATAAAACAGCAATTAAAATAAAAACAAATTTAATTAATTAATTAATTAATTAAATTAATTAAGTTAATTAACCTTGATTAATTAATCTAATTAACATGTTAGCTTAATTAAACAGTGATTAGTTTAACTAAACCCTAATTAACCTAACAGAGTATGACAGGTGGGTCCCACTAGACCCACGCGTAAGTTTGACTTAGTCAACTCTGTTGACTGCTGACGTCAGCATGACATCATGCTGACGTCATAAATCCATTTTTCGAATTAATTAAATAATTAATTAAATTCCAGAGATTAATAAAATCTTTAAAAAAATCATATCTTTTAATCAGTAACTCGGATTAAAATATTTTCAACATGAAAGTTGCTCAGAACGACGAGACGAATTCGGATACGCAGTCCGTTCGTCCGCCACACCCCCCTAATCTATCGAACCCGCAACTTTCCCCCTCCGGCTCCTCTGCCCGAGAACACGAAACACCGGGAATACTTTCCCGGATGTTTCCCCCCCTTCACCGGTATCACCTACTACCGCGTTAGGGCACACCGAACACCGCGTATTGCCTTGATATATTTTGTGGTGCTTTGTTTGCTCTGTATTCATTATTTCTTCCCCCTCTTCTCTCCGGTAGACTACGAGACCGACGCTGCTGCTGACCAGTTCGACTACGGAGTTGACGACCCCTCCTTCTTGCCAGAGCAACCAGGCAAGCCCCCCCCTTGATCACCAGATATCGCCTATTCTCCTCTATACTGCTTGCATTAGAGTAGTGTAGCATGTTACTGCTTTCCGTTAATCCTATTCTGATGCATAGCCTGTCATTGCTGCTACAGTCATTGATACCTTACCCGCAATCCTAAATGCTTAGTATAGGATGCTAGTTTATCATCATTGGCCCTACATTCTTGTCAGTCTGCCTTGCTATACTATCGGGCCGTGATCACATTGGGAGGTGATCACGGGTATATACTATACATGCATACATACTATACAGATGGTGACTAAAGTCGGGTCAGCTCATTGAGTACCCGCAAGTGATTCTGACGAGGGGGCTGAAAGGACAGGTGGCTCCATCCCGGTAGAGGTGGGCCTGGGTTCCCGACGGCCCTCGACTGTTACTTTGTGGCGGAGCGACAGGGCAGGTTGAGACCACCTAGGAGACAGGTGGGCCTGGCCCTGTTCAGCGTTTGCGGATACTTAACACGCTTAACGAGATCTTGGTATTTGATCTGAGTCGGCTACGAGCCTATACGCACTAACCATCTACGCGGGAGTAGTTATGGGTATCCCGGCGTCGTGGTATCAGCCGAAGCACTTCAGACGTCAGCGACGGAGCGGCGCGCGCCGAATTGGACTGGAACGCCACTAGGCTAGGTCTGCTTTCGGCCGCCCTCGCAACGTGCAGGTGTGCTATGGGCGATGGGCCCAGACCCCTGTGCGCTTAGGTTTAGACCGGCGTGCTGGCCTCTCTGTTGTGCCTAGGTGGGGCTGCGACGTGTTGATCTTCCGCGGCCGGTCATGACCCAGGAAAGTGTGTCCGGCCAAATGGGATCAAGCGTGTTGGGTTATGTGGTGCACCCCTGCAGGGAAGTTAATCTATTCGAATAGCCGTGATCTTCGGTAACAGGACGACTTGGAGTTGTACCTTGACCCTATGACAACTAGAACCGGATACTTAATAAAACACACCCTTCAAAGTTCCACAGACAACCCGGTGATCGCTTTTCCGCAGGGCGACGAGGAGAGGATCGCCGGGTAGGTTTATGCTATGCGATGCTACTTGGAGATGCTACTTGGAGGACTTCAATCTACTCTCTTCTACATGCTGCGAGGCGGAGGCTGCCAGAAGCGTAGTCTTCGATAGGATTAGCTATCCCCCTCTTATTCTGGCATTCTGCAGTTCAGTCCACTGATATGGCCTCCTTACACATATACCCATGCATATGTAGTGTAGTTCCTTGCTTGCGAGTACTTTGGATGAGTACTCACGGTTGCTTTCTCCCCCCTTTTCCCCCTTTCCTTTCTTTCTGGTTGTCGCAACCAGATGCTGGAGTCCAGGAGCCAGACGCCACCGTCGACGACGACCCCTACTACACCGGAGGTGCCTACTACTACGTGCTGCCCGCTGACGTCGACCTGGAGTAGTTAGGAGGATCCCAGGCAGGAGGCCTGCGCCTCTTTTGATCTGTATCCCAGTTTGTGCTAGCCTTCTTAAGGCAAACTTGTTTAACTTATGTCTGTACTCAGATATTGTTGCTTCCGCTGACTCGTCTATGATCGAGCACTTGTATTCGAGCCCTCGAGGCCCCTGGCTTGTATTATGATGCTTGTATGACTTATTTTTATTTGTAGAGTTGTGTTGTGATATCTTCCCGTGAGTCCCTGATCTTGATCGTACACATTTGCGTGCATGATTAGTGTACGATTGAATCGGGGGCGTCACATTGAGGTACGATGAGTTCTACAACATGGCACTGAAGCAAGAGGCTGCTCAGTTGAGGTGTGATGCTTCCAAGAAGCGAGTCAGAGATGTTACTCCTTGTTCCTCTACTCAAGTGGCCAAGCAGCAGAAGTTCTGGCTTCCTCCTCCTCCGTTCCGTCAGCCGTATTAGCAGAAGAGCAAAGGTGGCAGTGGTTCTTCCCACCCACCCAACCCTGGCTTTCAGAACAAGACTTCGTCTCAAGCTCCAAGATCGAGTGCTCCGTATCACCGTCCGCTTTCAGAGGTCACGTGCAACAAGTGCCAATAGAAGGGTCACTATGCCGACAAGTGTTTCAACCAGAGGCGTCTTCCTCCTCCTCCTCCTGTCAGATCGGCAAGTACAGCTGTGGTCAAGCATAACCCCAAGCATGCCAAGGTCAATTTGATGAATGCAGCTCAGGCAGAGGACTCGTCAGATGTGATCATGGGTAACCACCATACTTGCTAGTCGCTTACTGCAGCTCCACTCATATTTTACCTTGCCTTATCTATAAGCTTAAATAGTCTTGATCGCGAGGGTGTGAGATTGCTGAGTCCCTGTGGCTCACAGATTACTATTACACCAGATGCAGGGCCTGATGATTCCGCTCCAGGAGACGCGTATGAGCTCAAGTGGGAGTTCGACGAAGACTCTCAACGTTACTATGTTTCTTTTCCCGATGATCAGTAGTGGTGCCCACTTGGGGGTGATTGGGACCGTTGTCGCATGTTGGGTTCTCTTTTATTTTGACGCCGTAGTCGGGCCATAAGTGTTTGGATGATGTAATGTATTTATGTGCTTGATTGACGTGGCGAGTGTAAGCCAACTATGTTATCTCCTTTTTGTTATCATATTACATGGAATGTTGTGAAGATTGCCTAACTTGCGACATATGCTTTTAATGCGATTATATCTCTAAGTCGTGCCTCGACACGTGGGAGCTATAGTCGCATCGAGGGTGTTACAGGCGCGAACGAAGCGGACCTGTCGACATTGGCAGCGTTCCCGTCCACAATCACCTACGCCGCCTGCACATCCACGTCCGTTGTAATCTCCTCAAATAGGTGGTCGCGATCCGTCTCATTGACACGAAAGCTGCCACCGTTTGCAAGAAATTATGCGAGCGCTGCTCACGGACCCGTAGAGCTACTGCTTCTCATCGATGAAGCTGGGATCCTATGTGACCATGGTCACGACGGTCTGCTCGCTCCTCGAAGATCAGACCCTCCGCCGGTTGGTGGTGCTCGAGCAGCTGCATGATGTAGCGTTGCTCCACCTACAACATCCGAAATGCCGACACCAGTGACGTCGCCAGCTTACAGCCACCATGACGTGGTCGATGTGTTCGTGTGCCTGCTCCAGGTCCATGGTGAATTGGGCGACCACTTTGGAGCGAAGGCACGGTAAGAGCTGATCCATGGGAGATGATTTTTTGTGGGACCGCTTTGTCGAACGCGTACGTGAAGGTGGTCTGGACACCCGCAAACCTTCCCCTCGGTTTACTGCTGAATTGCGAGATTTCAGACGTCCAGACGCATCCGAGGACGTTTAAGGCATAACGTTGGGTGTCCAAACATCGCGACCCAATGTTTAGGGCAATTTGTTTTGATATATTCCCTTCGTCCGATGAAGAGTGTACGTTTGGGTCTAAAATTTGTCTACAAAAGAGTGTGCCTATATCTTCCCAATACACTTTAAAGTAAAAAAATGCTTCTCTTTCATCACACGGCAATCAAGACCAATACCATTCTACACATGGTCTTCTTAATTTCTACATGCACTTAGCTCATTGGGGATTGAGTAATTAAAGAAAAGAGAGATGGTGGCTTGCACCTTTCCAATGCATTTTGTACCCCACTTCATAATTTGTCCTAAAATTTCTATATGCACACCTTTCACTGGACGGAGGGAGTATGTTGCCCTTACATATATTCCATCTCGCTCCTTCACGGTCGGTAACTAGAGATGATCGTGCTCTCGTGAATGCAACGTGAAGAAGACTATCGAGGGAGAAGAAGGCATTTATGCTTTGACATGTGTGTTGATACATTAAGAGCAAGTATAATAAGGTGATGTAAGAAGGTTATATGGATTTAAGTATTATTTGCAGTTGAAAGAGAGAGAAGAGAGACAGGCTGTAGATTTATAGCCAGCTAACTATTATAGATGTTAGCTATTACATTGGCTATAGATGTTGGCTACTCCGGTCCTTTTTAGCCTGCATATAAATTTTGTGTGAAGTCAAAATATCTTCACTTTGATCAAATTTATAGAAAAAAGTATCAACGCTCAAATTGCAAAATCAATATTCTTAGATTCGTTACGAGATGTGCTTTCATAGCATATATATTTCATATTGTAGATATTAATATTTTTTAATATAAATTTGGTCAAACTTTGCAATGCTTGACTTTACACAAATCTAATATGCAGAGTAAAAAGAACCGGAAGAGTACATTGGCCATAGATGACATAATAGCCAGCAGCTGACTATATTTTTAACCATGCTCTAATGTGTCGAGGAAGAAGATATGGTCTTACAAGAATTTTTTTTCCTTTTAAAAAAGCTAGGATCCTCGAAGGTTGACACTTGACAGTGGCCATTGAGCAAGTGGCGGAGCTTAGTGAAGATCAACTTGGGCCATCGTCCCCTGCTCAGGAGACTTATTCATATTATCATGAGTAAATTGCCCATAGATTCATAGAAATCTAGCCTAAACCTGATGTTGGTTGCCCCCAGCCCATTTGCCCTTCCTAAGATGTGTCCCAAGCTCCGCCACTGCATTGAGCACTTTGTTTTGTGCCGAAGACGCTTGAACGTTAACTCCATTTTGGAGGCGCCATTTCAGTTCATCTACGACGAGTAGAAGGCAACAAGAAACACAAGTAGGAGTACTATGCAGAAGTGAACACAGGACTGGAATGGGTCGGAGAAGCCGACCTACCCACATGGACATTCCCGGCAGCGGAAAGCCGGCGCGGTGGCCCCTGAGCAACAGAGGGTGGCCTGAGACCTGCCTGAGCAGCGGCGCGGGCAGTGACACGACGGGACCTGCCGCCTGCGCGGTGGCCCGCGGCCGGCACCCCACGAGACGGGCACGCACACAGCACAGCGCCGGCGCGGCCCACCCAACCCAATCCCCGGCCTGCGTCGTCGTTTTCCAGGCGCACGTCCACGCCGAGAGACCGGGTCGGGCCCTTCTCCATCGGAGAAAAAAGCTCGCGGAAAAGCGGGGCGCGGCTCGCCGGACTGTGCGAGTCTCGGAAAAGAGCGACAAAAGCGACGCGCGCGCGCGCACCGCATTCGCATGCCATGCACCGTATACTCGCTCTCGTCTCGCGCCTCCACGGCCGGCCCCTCCGGCGTCCACTCCGGCCGATTGGACGGCCCGGGCCATGCATGGCATGCTGCATGCTGCGACCCCTGCGGCGTCGACTGGGACTTTTTGGTGCCTCGGTCACCGCCTCCGATCGTCTTTTTTCGTCAGCGTGCAACGCCTTGGCCTCACGCGCCAGGCTGCATGCAGTGCAGTGCAGGGCGTCTTTTAACGGTCCGCCTCGGTGTCAATCGATCTCCCCATCGTTTTCCCCGCACCGTACGTACCTCGCGCGAACCAACATCTGCAATGTTGCAATGCACTGTACCCTACATAATGTCCCTTGGACCTGGAGCTGGAGGAGTCCACGTACACAGTAGCCGGGTTGCAGGTGAATGTAACCACAGTAACGTACGAGAAGACACATTGTATCATGTCTTTCAGGCACAGTGCCATACAAAGCGAGCTCTGGCGTACGTACGGTCTGATCATGCATAAATGCAACTCTACTCAATATCATTGGCATACCAAGCATGTCTCTCTCGCGCTATCATGACCGTGATGTCACTCGACAAGTGCTCTCCTAGATGTTTAAAGCAAAGCAATGTATAAAGCCTGGCGCCGAAGCCTTGCTCAGACGCTCAGCTCTTGGTATAATGGCCGCAGAAAGCCTGAATGAACTGCCGTAGCCTACACGCATATGTATATAGAATGATTTGGAATGCTGAAAATATAGTACTCCCTCCGTAAACTAATATAAGAGCGTTTAGATCACTACTTTAGTTATCTAAACACTCTTATATTAGTTTACAGAGGGAGTACCATGCATGCCCCAAACTCACAGTTTTACGATATACTCCCTCCGTTTTAAAATAGATGACTCAACTTTATACTAACTATAGTACAAAGTTAGTACAAAGTTGGGTCATCTATTTTGGAACGGAGGGATATATATTATTTGCAATAATATATGGTGAAAAAAAGTTGTAAGAGACACACCCTCGTCTTTATAAGAAGTAAATAAATGTAGTGGTAGTAGTGCATAATTTCATTCATGGTTAGTTACAGCAAGAACTTAATTTATTTTCCAAACCACCACTTAGTTGATATTTAGAAGCTCTGGTTGGTGTAGATTTGAACTCTTATCGCCACTAATGTGAAAGTTTACTAGTATCGACGATGACTCATGTGACCCGGTCTAACCAGACATACTAATGTGAACCCTAACAAATCTTCACAAAAGTTAGATACTAATAAGAGCAGATCGTACCCACATCACTGTTCTTGTAACACGCGACCTGATTACACACACTTGCTTCCACGTGTTGGTAAAGCTCATGAATCATAATGAAAATCTAATTGATTGAAGTTTACATATTGCCTTGGTCTTCTATGGTGATTACATGGCTTTATTAGATGTAGTAATCATGCCAAGAACCCAATGATCAAGCTCTTAACACACTCCACTAGTAGGAAACGTATCACACCACAACTATGCATGCTTTAATTAGGCAACCCAAACGTACAAACACACGCAAAAATGAGAAGCTTTCCCAATGAGAACCGGCTCCATGCATGCATGCATGCAAGACGGAGTGTATGCACAACCAGGTACGACGAAGTCAACAACTACGCAGCTTTCCCCTGCGGACGCAACGGGAAGAGCTCCAGGGTGACATTCTCCGTGCAGCCCTCGGCGGCCACCTCCGCCGCAGCATCGCCATGCCCATCGCCCCACGTCCTGCACTGCCGCTTGCAGCTCGTCACGGCATCGTCGCAAGCTTCCTTCTTATCACCGGCTCCATCCTACACAGACACAAACACATTGTAGCTGTAAATATCAACAGATAGCTCCGTGCCAACGTGTAGGTGGTAGGAGTAACTAGTAACCATTAATTGCACCGTGTGGTTCTTGGTTAATTAGGTACCTTGGTCGCCGTTGCAGGCAGGGAGGAAGAGTCGAGGGTGCTGAGGGTGAGGAGGGCGGCGCGCTTCTGCTTCTGCCGCTCCCGGGCCTTGTGGTTCTGGAACCAGTAGAAGACGTTCTTGCCCTCGATCCGGCCATGCCGGCCGAGCTCCTCCGTGATGCGCTCGATCTGGGCCGAGTTCGGGGTGCGCATACCGCCACGGTACAGCGCCTCCAGCACCTTGATCTGCTCCGCCGACGGGTTCCACCGCGTCGTCCCTCCCACCGGCACTTGCACCTGCATATTTATTTTCAACGTCACTTCTCACTTCTCAGTGGCATTTCACACCGACATGCATACTTAATCACCACTTCACTAGACAGAGCTAGAGTTAAAGTGCATACGGTATGGTTTCTGACGGTGCAGCTGAGCAGCTTGGTGGCGTTCCTGACGCGGCCGAGGACGTCCGGCGGCGCGACGAGCTTCTTCGGCTGGTCCGGGAGGGAGATCTTGGGCGCCAGCGGCCGGAGGCATTGGAAGGCGCCGAAAGGGAACAGCTCCGAGGGAGGAGAGGTGGACGGTGCAGTAGCCGGAGACGAAGACGCCGAGGCCGCTTTCTCCAGGTAGGAGGCCACATGAGAATGGTGAACCTTCATGCTGGCGCACTAGTTTAGTGCAAAGTTCGTACGGGGAATGGGACGAAGATTTGGCTCAGGGCTAGGGCTAGGTGGAGATCGAGATCGAAGAGCGTCGTCCTCCCGTGGTTATATATGGGGAGACAGGCGGTAAAGGTGGCGAGGGTTTGAGTGCTGGCTTGTGCGAGATCGAGGTAACAGTGGAAAGGGTGCGCGCGCGACAGGGAATGTGGAGATTGGTGATGAAAGGCGTCAGCGTTCGTAATCATGCGAGACACGGAATACAGGCGCTCTAGTAAAGGTGGAAAATTCTCGCATGGAGCTCTCTTTTCGCCTTTTCCTGTCCAAATTCACGACGTACGATCAATTGACAAGCTAATACTAAAGCAACTCTGAGGCAAACATGTCCAAATGTATATTTGCATTGGACGCCCTTGCTTAGAGCGGACATACTCCCTCCTTTCCGGTTTATAGGATTTATTTTAAAATTTTAGTTTTTCCATTTTATAAGGCTCAATTTGATTGCTCCCCATCACATGTTCAGACTTCAAGGTGCATTAAATCATTGCATGCAAGTATTAAGAGAAAACTGACCAATGCATGCACTTTATGCATGCATGTATTGCAATTAATGCATTCATAAACATATTTTTTTGAGGAAAACAAAAGCATTAATTGGATGCTTTTGCAAACTATAAAAAATATTCCACCACTCATCATCTACCTTGATTGGTGAGATTTTTGAATTGAGCCTTATAAACCAGAAAGGAGGGAGTAGATCAGGTGACATGCACGTTTACATGTCACCGTGTGCCTTGCGGCCGAAATTCAAATTTAAACATTGTGAAAAAATTTGAAAAAAAATATGCATCTTCACAGCACATATTAAGATAACCCGTAGAAAAATTCAGATCAAAATTCGAAACATACATTGAGAAACAAAAAAGAGAAATCTGTCATGAATAGTTCGCGAATGGTTCTGTGTAGACTATTCACGTATGAGTTTCTCTTTTTCGTTTCTCGATATATGTTTCGAATTTTGATCTGAATTTTTTAGGAGTTATCTTAATATGTGCTGTGAAGATGCATGATTTTTTTTTCAGATTTTTTCGCAATGTTTAAATTTGAATTTCGGCCGCAAGGCACACAGTGACATGCAAACGTGCATGTCACGTCACCTAATCTCTGTCCGCTTAGAGCATCTCCAACAGCCGCGCTACGCGCCGCGCGTAAAAAACTACTTTGACGCGCGTCCTTCGCCTGGTTTTGCGCGGCCGGCAGCGCTGGCTCCAACAGCCGCGCTAAAATGCAGCGCGCGCGTGCCGCTCCAGCAGCGCGCAAAAAATGCAGCGCGCGCGACTCGCCGGGGCATTGCATATGTTGCATTTTGGACACAAAATGAATTTGAAACCTCCAACA
>NC_041382.1:741946651-741969862 GCF_002162155.2 Triticum dicoccoides | reverse complement strand
TCCATGACGACATGAAGAGGCCGCGCGCGAGGCCGATGCTCGGAGGAGCTCTGGCGGTGGCGAGGCCAACGCTCCCCGCGCTAGGGTTTCCGGCGGCGGCGGCGGCGGAGGGGGAGGGGTCGCGGCTGTAGGATGGGGTGAGCGGGGTGCCGGCGCGTGCGTCCATCGGGTCAAGTTCGCCGGCGCCGGCGCACGCGGGGCGAAGGTGGCAGGGAGGAGAGAGTGCGGCGCGAGCGCTCGTGTGTGCCGCGCGCGAAAGCCGGCGCTCCAAATACACAACGCGAGTTGGCGTTTCGGACCGCGCGCCCAACTACATATGTCGCGCGCGCGGTTATTGCGCGCCCGCTAAAATGGCAAAATTTGCGGCGCGACGCTTGTTTAGCGCAGCTGTTGAAGATGCTCTTAAAAGAATAGAGGAGACCAAAGGGGCAAACACCCCTTGGCATATTTTTATAAAAGGAACGAGAAACACGGTAGAAATATTCGCTCTCCACAAGGATAGAACCCGGCTGGCCTCAAAAACAAGAGAGTGCCCCTACCACTGAGCTAGCGCTCAGTTCTCCTTAGAAGACTAGAGGTTATCTAAGAGTATCTCTAGCTAAATTCCTAAAAGGGTTTAATTCTTAAATATTTTCTTTGATTCCTTTTTAGGGAGTTACATGTTGCACCTAGTCGTATTCTTAAAACCTTCAACTCCTCAAAACAATTTAGGAGAAGCATTGACCGCCTCTCAAAGATGAGAAGCTAAAGCAAGCCTCAGCAAAAGATTCCCTCTCTCTCACTAGGCTGCCTCCCTATGTTGCTCGGTTGCTTGCACGCCGACGCCCCCCCACCCCCCCGCGCAACATTTTGTACCTCCGGCAACCACCCGGCAGCCCTGCCGACGTCCCACCGCCAAATTCTAGGAAGAATTCGACAAACCTTTTTTCTTCACTTTTTTCCCTTCGTCTCTGAAGACGGCAGCTCCTCCTCGTCGTCTCCTAGGTTGGCGGTGCTCCTCCCCATCATCCTCTGGCACAAACAAAGCTGCAGCAAGCTGAGGAACATATAGAGGAAAAAAATGGCAGAAGGATTAGGGTATGAACCCATTAAAACGAAGAAGTGTCCAAGCCATGACCCGTCGGTGAGCGATCTATCAAATTACTTTTGCAGAGCATCTTCATAGGTCCTATATAGCTCATGGACATTATCTAGTGGCAAAAATTCATCGTTGGCCACATGGAAGGAAGATAGAAAAAGGATGTGGAAGGAAGAAGAAGATAGGAATAGACTTACATGTGGGCTATAGTTCATTTGAGAAGTTAAATTTGAGAGTTCGGTTAGGTTCATGTTTCTTTAACCCCTCGAATTTGTTGAGTTAAGTTTTGAGGTGCTAAAAATTAGGAGTTCGGTTAGAGATGCTCTAACAATTAGTTGCTTGAAATATATTTACTTCCCGCTCACTTTTGGTCTAGCACTTAGATTTGCATCCGCATGTTGTTGTTTTCTTTATTTGGTATGTCTCTTGCTTTTGATGAGAGAGAGGGAGAGAATGATATAGGGAGAGAGAGAGAGGTAGAGGGAGAGAGAGGGACGGCGTGATGCGGCCGACCGTTTCCAAGATAGGCAAGGACGATGAGGCTTCGCGGGTTTGGGTGGCGGGCTTATCATTTCTACTCCCTCTTGCATTGGGAAACACCACCCAACCTTGAGACAGAGACACCATCGTCGGCTGCGGCGTTACTGGCAAGGTCTCAACAAGACCTCACCGGAGGCGCAAACAATGTGGCTTGCCGCTGAAGGGGACAAAGTGGATTAGCTTGTTTGGAGTTATAGGGGGTGATTTATAGATTCAGCTAGAGGCTAAAGATGACCATGAAACCTTGGGTTTCAACTGTATGGCTCATGAAATGAATGAAACCAAACCTTTGTGGTGTTGGGGAACGTTGCAGAAAACAAAAAAAATTTCCTACGGTTTCACCAAGATCCATCTATGAGTTCATCTAGCAACGAGTGATCGGATTGCATCTACATACCTTTATAGATCACACGCGGAAGCGTTCAAAGAACGGGGATGAGGAAGTCGTACTCGACGTGATCCAAATCACCAGAGATCCTAGCGCCGAACTGACGGTCAGTGTGACGTCTCCTCCTTCTTGATCCAGCAAGGGGGAGGAGAGGTTGATGAAGATCCAGCAGCACGACGGTGTGGTGGTGGATGCAGGGCGTCACCGCAGCAGGGCTTCGCCGTTATACTGCGAGAGGGAGAGGTGTAGCAGGGGAGAGGGAGGCGCCAAGACTCAAGGGTGCGGCTGCCCCCTAGGGGGGGTGTGCCGGCCCTAGGAGATGGGATCTCCTAGGGGGGGGGGCGGCCAAGGGGTGGAGCGCCCCCCAAGCCAGGTGGGGCGCCCCCACCCTAGGGTTCCCAACCCTAGGCGCATGGGGTAGGCCAAGGGGGGCGCACCAGCCCACTATGGGCTGGTTCCCCTCCCCACTTTGGCCCATGGGGCCCTCCGGGATGGGTGGCCCCACCCGGTGGACCCCCGGGACCCTTTCGGTGGTCCCGGTACAATACCGGTGACCCCCGAAACTCTCCCGATGGCCGAAACTGCACTTCCTATATATAATTCTTCACCTCCGGACCATTCCGGAACTCCTCGTGACGTCCAGGATCTCATCCAGGACTCCAAACAACTTTCGGGTTACTGCATATTCATATCTCTACAACCCTAGCGTCACCGAACCTTGTTGGAAATATGCCCTAGAGGCAATAATAAAAGCATTATTATTATATTTCCTTGTTCATGATAATTGTCTTTATTCATGCTATAATTGTGTTATCCGGAAATCGTAATACATGTGTGAATAATAGACACCAACATGTCCCTAGTAAGCCTCTAGTTGACTAGCTCGTTGATCAACAGATAGTCATGGTTTCCTGACTATGGACATTGGATGTCATTGATAACGAGATCACATCATTAGGAGAATGATGTCATTGATAACCCGTCATGCTGCTGCTGGTGCCATCTCCCTCAACCTCTCCTTCCCCCTTGCTGGATCAAGAAGGAGGAGACGTGGTTGTTCCGTACGTGTGTTGAACGCGGAGGTGCCGTCCGTTCGGTGCTAGGATCTTCGGTGATTCGAATCACGTCGAGTACGACTCCCTCATCCCCGTTCTTTGAACGCTTCCGCTCGCGATCTACAAGGTACGTAGATGCATCTAATCACTCGTTGCTAGATGAACTCCTAGATGGATCTTGGTGAAACCGTAGGAAAATTTTTGTTTTCTGCAACGTTCCCCAACAGTGGCATCATGAGCTAGGTCTATGCGTAGTTCTCTTGCACGAGTAGAACACAATTTGTTGTGGGCGTTGATGTTGTCAACTTTCTTGCCACTACTAGTCTTATCTTGCTTCAACGGTATTGTGGGATGAAGCGGCCCGGACCAACCTTACACGTACGCTTACGTGAGACCGGTTCCACCGACTAACATGCACAAGTTGCATAAAGGTGGCTGGCGGGTGTCTGTCTCTCCCACTTTAGTTGGAGCAGATTCTATGAAAAGGGTCCTTATGAAGGGTAAATATAAGTTGACAAATCACGTTGTGGCTTTCACGTAGGTAAGAAAAGTTCTTGCTAGAACCCTACTTCAGCCAGGTAAAACTTGCAACAACAATTAGAGGACGTCTTACTTGTTTTTGCAGCAAGTGCTTTGTGATATGATATGGCCATAGTTGTGATGAATGATGAATGATCTATATATGATGTATAAGATGTTCATGCTATTGTAATAGGAATCACGACTTGCATGTCGATGAGTATGACAACCGGCAGGAGCCATAGGAGTTGTCTATATTTTTTGTATGACCTGCGTGTCATTGAGAAACGCCATGTAAATTACTTTACTTTATTGCTAAACGCGTTAGCCATAGTAGTAGAAGTAATAGTTGGCGAGCAACTTCATGGAGACACGATGATGGAGATCATGATGATGGAGATCATGGTATCATGCCGGTGACAAGATGATCATGGAGCCCCAAGATGGAGATCAAAGGAGCTATGTGATATTGGCCATATCATGTCACTATTATTATTTGATTGCATGTGATGTTTATCATGTTTTTGCATCTTGTTTACTTAGAACGACGGTAGTAAATAAGATGATCCCTCATAATAATTTCAAGAAAATGTTCCCCCTAACTGTGCACCGTTGCGACAGTTCGTTGTTTCGAAGCACCACGTGATGATCGGGTGTGATAGATTCTAACGTTCACATACAACGAGTGTAAGACAGATTTACACATGCAAAACACTTAGGTTGACTTGATGAGCCTAGCATGTACAGACATGGCCTCGGAACACAGAAGACCGAAAGGTCGAGCATGAGTCGTATAGAAGATACGATCAATATGAAGATGTTCACCGACGTTGACTAGTCCGTCTCACGTGATGATCGGACACGGCCTAGTTAACTCGGATCATGTTATACTTAGATGACAGGAGGGATGTCTATCTAAGTGGGAGTTCATTGAATAATTTGATTAGATGAACTTAATTATCATGAACTTAGTCTAAAATATTTACAATATGTCTTGTAGATCAAATGGCCAACGTAGTCCTCAACTTCAACGCGTTCCTAGAGAAAACCAAGCTGAAAGACGATGGCAGCAACTATACGGACTGGGTCCGGAACCTGAGGATCATTCTCATAGCTGCCAAGAAAGATTATGTCCTACAAGCACCGCTGGGTGACGCACCTGTTCTCCCTGCAGAACAAGACGTTATGAACGCTTGGCAGGCACGTACCGATGACTACTCCCTTGTTTAGTGCGGCATGCTTTACAGCTTAGAGCCGGGGCTCCAAAAGCATTTTGAGAGACATGGAGCATATGAGATGTTCGAAGAGCTGAAAATGGTTTTTCAAGCTCATGCCCGGGTCGAGAGATATGAAGTCTCCGACAAATTCTTCAGCTGTAAGATGGAGGAAAACAGTTCTGTCAGTGAGCACATACTCACTATGTCTGGGTTACATAACCGCTTGACTCAGCTGGGAGTTAATCTTCCAGATGACGCGGTCATTGACAGAATCCTTCAGTCGCTTCCACCGAGCTACAAGAGCTTTGTGATGAACTTCAATATGCAGGGGATGGAAAAGACCATTCCTGAAGTATTTGCAATGCTGAAATCAGCAAAGGTAGAAGTCAAAAAGGAACATCAAGTATTGATGGTGAATAAAACCACTAAGTTCAAGAAGGGCAAGGGTAAGAAAACCTTCAAGAAAGACGGCAAGGGAGTTGCCGCACCCGACAAGCAAGCTGCCAGGAAGAAGCCAAAGAATGGACCCAAGCCCGAGACTGAGTGCTTTTATTGCAAGGAAAGTGGTCACTGGAAGCGGAACTGCCCCAAATACTTAGCGGAAAAAAAGGCCGGCAAAACAAAAGGTATATGTGATATACACGTAATTGATGTGTACCTTACCAGTACTCGTAGTAGCTCCTGGGTATTTGATACCGGTGTAGTTGCTCACATTTGTAACTCAAAGCAGGAGCTGCGGAATAAGCGGAGACTGGCGAAGGACGAGGTGACGATGCGCGTCGGGAATGGTTCCAAGGTCGATGTGATCGCCGTCGGCACGCTGCCTCTTCATTTACCTACGGGATTAGTTTTAAACCTCAATAATTGTTATTTAGTGCCAAGTTTGAGCATGAACATTGTATCAGGATCTCGTTTAATTCGAGATGGCTACTCATTTAAATCCGAGAATAATGGTTGTTATATTTATATGAGAGATATGTTTTATGGTCATGCTCCTATGGTAAATGGTTTATTCTTAATGAATCTCGAGCGTAATGCTACACATATTCATAGTGTGAATACCTAAAGATGTAAGATTGATAATGATAGTCCCACATACTTGTGGCACTGCCGCCTTGGTCACATAGGTGTCAAACGCATGAAGAAGCTCCATGCTGATGGACTTTTAGAGTCTCTTGATTATGAATCATTTGACACGTGCGAACCATGCCTCATGGGTAAAATGACCAAGACTCCGTTCTCAGGAACAATGGAGCGAGCAACCAACTTATTGGAAATCATACATACTGATGTGTGCGGTCCAATGAGTGTTGAGGCTCGCGGTGGCTATTGTTATGTTCTCACCCTCACTGATAACTTGAGTAGATATGGGTATGTCTACTTAATGAAACACAAGTCTGAAACCTTTGAAAAGTTCAAGGAATTTCAGAGTGAGGTTGAGAATCAACATGACAGGAAAATCAAGTTCCTGCGATCAGATCGTGGAGGAGAATACTTGAGTCATGAGTTTGGCACACACTTAAGAAAATGTGGAATAGTTTCACAGCTCACGCCGCCTGGAACACCTCAGCGTAATGGTGTGTCCGAACGTCGTAATCGCACTCTATTAGATATGGTGCGATCTATGATGTCTCTTGCCGATTTACCGCTATCTTTTTGGGGGTATGCTTTAAAGACTGCCGCATTCACTTTAAATAGGGCTCCGTCGAAATCCGTTGAGACGACACCGTTTGAATTATGGTTTGGGAAGAAACCTAAGCTGTCGTTTCTAAAAGTTTGGGGATACGATGCTTATGTCAGGAAACTTCAACCTGAAAAGCTTGAACCCAAATCGGAAAAATGCATCTTCATAGGATACCCTAAAGAAACTATTGGGTATACCTTCTACCTCAGATCCGAAGGCAAGATCTTTGTTGCCAAGAATGGATCCTTTCTAGAGAAGGAGTTTCTCTCGAAAGAAGTAAGTGGGAGGAAAGTAGAACTTGATGAAGTATTACCTCTTGAACCGGAAAATGGCGCAACTCAAGAAAATGTTCCTGAGGTGCCTGCACCGACTAGAGAGGAAGTTAATGATGATGATCAAGATACTTCTGATCAAGCTCCTACTAAAATTCGAAGGTCCACAAGGACACGTTCCGCACCAGAGTGGTACGGCAACCCTGTCTTGGAAATCATGTTGTTAGACAACGGTGAACCTTCAAGCTATGAAGAAGCGATGGCGGGCCCGGATTCCGACAAATGGCTAGAAGCCATGAAATCCGAGATAGGATCCATGTATGAAAACGAAGTATGGACTTTGACTGACTTGCCCGTTGAGCGGCGAGCCATAGAAAATAAATGGATCTTTAAGAAGAAGACAGACGCGGATGGTAATGTGACCATCTATAAAGCTCGGCTTGTTGCTAAGGGTTATCGACAAGTTCAAGGGGTTGACTACGATGAGACTTCTCACCGGTAGCGAAGCTGAAGTCCGTCCGAATCATGTTAGTGATTGCCGCATTCTATGATTATGAAATATGGCAAATGGACGTCAAAACGGCATTCCTTAATGGTTTCCTTAAGGAAGAATTGTATATGATGCAGCCGGAAGGTTTTGTCGATCCTAAGAATGCTAACAAGGTGTGCAAGCTCCAACGCTCGATTTATGGGCTGGTGCAAGCATCTCGGAGTTGGAACATTTGCTTTGATGAGATGATGAAAGCATTTGGGTTTACGCAGACTTATGGAGAAGCATGTGTTTACAAGAAAGTGAGTGGGAGCTCTGTAGCATTTCTCATATTATATGTAGATGACATACTTTTGATGGGAAATGATATAGAATTCTTGGATAGCATAAAGGCCTACTTGAATAAGAGTTTTTCAATGAAGGACCTTGGAGAAGCTGCTTATATATTAGGCATCAAGATCTACAGAGATAGATCAAGACGCCTCATAGGTCTTTCACAAAGCACATACCTTGATAAGATATTGAAGAAATTCAATATGGATCAGTCTAAGAAGGGGTTCTTGCCTGTGTTACAAGGTGTGAAATTGAGCTCAGCTCAATGTCCGACCACGGCAGAAGATATAGAAGAGATGAGTGTCATCCCCTATGCCTCAGCTATAGGTTCTATTATGTATGCCATGGTGTGTACCAGACCTGATGTAAACCTTGCCGTAAGTTTGGTAGGAAGGTACCAAAGTAATCCCGGCAAGGAACACTGGACAGCGGTCAAGAATATCCTGAAGTACCTGAAAAGGACTAAGGAAATGTTTCTCGTTTATGGAGGTGACGAAGAGCTCGTCGTAAAAGGTTACGTCGACGCTAGCTTCGACACAGATCTGGATGACTCTAAGTCACAAACCGGATACGTGTATATTTTGAATGGTGGGGCAGTAAGCTAGTGCAGTTGCAAGCAGAGCGTCGTGGCGGGATCTACATGTGAAGCGGAGTACATGGCAGCCTCGGAGGCAGCACATGAAGCAATTTGGGTGAAGGAGTTCATCACCAACCTAGGAGTCATACCCAATGCGTCAGGGCCGATCAAGCTCTTCTGTGACAACACTGGAGCTATTGCTCTTGCCAAGGAGCCCAGGTTTCACAAGAAGACAGGGCACATCAAGCGTCGCTTCAACTCCATTCGTGAAAATGTTCAAGATGGAGACATAAATATTTGTAAAGTACACACGGACCTGAATGTAGCAGATCCGTTGACTAAACCTCTCCCTAGAGCAAAACATGATCAACACCAGAATTCCATGGGTGTTCGATTCATCACAATGTAACTAGATTATTGACTCTAGTGCAAGTGGGAGACTGTTGGAAATATGCCCTAGATGCAATAATAAAAGCATTATTATTATATTTCCTTGTTCATGATAATTGTCTTTATTCATGCTATAATTGTGTTATCCGGAAATCGTAATACATGTGTGAATAATAGACACCAACATGTCCCTAGTAAGCCTCTAGTTGACTAGCTCGTTGATCAACAGATAGTCATGGTTTCCTGACTATGGACATTGGATGTCATTGATAACGAGATCACATCATTAGGAGAATGATGTGATGGACAAGATCCAATCCTAAACATAGCACAAGATCGTATAGTTCGTTTGCTAGAGTTTTCCAATGTCAAGTATCCTTTCCTTAGACCATGAGATCGTGTAACTCCCGGATACCGTAGGAGTGCTTTGGGTGTACCAAACGTCACAACGTAACTGGGTGACTATAAAGGTATACTACGGGTATCTCCGAAAGTGTCTGTTGGGTTGACACGGATCAAGACTGGGATTTGTCTCTCCGTATGACGGAGAGGTATCACTGGGCCCACTCGGTAATGCATCATCATAATGAGCTCAGAGTGACCAAGTGTCTGGTCACGGGATCATGCATTACGATACGAGTAAAGTGACTTGCCGGTAACGAGATTGAACGAGGTATTGGGATACCGACGATCGAATCTCGGGCAAGTAACATACCGATTGATGAAGGGAATTGTATACGGGGTTGCTTGAATCCTCGACATCGTGGTTCATCCGATGAGATCATCGAGGAGCATGTGGGAGCCAACATGGGTATCCAGATCCCGCTGTTGGTTATTGACCGGAGAGCGATCTCGGTCATGTCTACATGTCTCCCGAACCCGTAGGGTCTACACACTTAAGGTTCGGTGATGCTAGGGTTGTAGGGATATGTATATGCAGTAACCCGAATGTTGTTCGGAGTCCCGGATGAGATCCCGGACGTCACTAGGAGTTCCGGAATGGTTCGGAGGTAAAGAAATATATATAGGAAGTGCTATTTCGGGCATCGGGACAAGTTTCGGGGTCACCGGTATTGTATCGGGACCACCGGAAGGGTCCCGGGGGTCCACCGGGTGGGGCCACCTGTCCCGGGGGGGGCACATGGGCTTTAGGGGGTGCGCCTTGGCCTACATGGGCCAAGGGCACCAGCCCCAAGAGGCCCATGTGCCTAGGGTTTCAAGGAGGGAAGAGTCCTAGGAGGGGAAGGCACCTCCTAGGTGCCTTGGGGAGGAGGGATTCCTCCCCTTGGCCGCACCCCCCTAGGAGATTATATCTCCTAGGGCCGGCGCCCCCCCATTTGCCCTCCTATATATAGTGGGGAGATGGAGGACTTCTTACCTTGATCTTTGGTGCCTCCCTCTCCCTCTCCAACACATCCTCCTCCTCCATAGTGCTTGGCGAAGCCCTGCCGGAGTACTGCAGCTCCATCAACACCACGCCGTCGTGCTACTGCTGGTGCCATCTCCCTCAACCTCTCCTTCCCCCTTGCTGGATCAAGAAGGAGGAGACGTGGCTGTTCCGTACGTGTGTTGAACGCGGAGGTGTCGTCCGTTCGGTGCTAGGATCTTCGGTGATTCGAATCACGTCGAGTACGACTCCCTCATCCCCGTTCTTTGAACGCTTCCGCTCGCGATCTACAAGGTACGTAGATGCATCTAATCACTCGTTGCTAGATGAACTTCTAGATGGATCTTGGTGAAACCGTAGGAAAAATTTTGTTTTCTGCAACGTTCCCCAACAAACCTTAAGTGTGTTGACCCTACGGGTTCGGGAGACATGTAGACATGACCGAGACGGCTCTCCGATTAATAACCAACAGCGGGATCTGGATACCCATGTTGGCTCCCACATGCTCCTCGATGATCTCATCGGATGAACCACGATGTCGAGGATTCAAGCAACCCCGTATACAATTCCCTTTGTCAATCGGTACGTTACTTGCCCGAGATTCGATCGTCGGTATCCCAATACTTCGTTCAAACTCGTTACCGGCAAGTCACTTTACTCGTACCGTAATGCATGATCCCGTGACCATACACTTGGTCACTTTGAGCTCATTATGATGATGCATTACCGAGTGGGCCCAGAGATACCTCTCCGTCATATGGAGTGACAAATCCCAGTCTTGATCCGTGTCAACCCAACAGACACTTTCGGAGATACCCGTAGTACACCTTTATAGTCACCCAGTTACGTTGTGACGTTTGGTATACCCAGAGCACTCCTACGGTATCCGGGAGTTACATGATCTCATGGTCTAAGGAAAAGATACTTGACATTGGAAAAACTCTAGCAAACGAACTATACGATCTTGTGCTATGTTTAGGATTGGGTCTTGTCCATCACATCATTCTCCTAATGATGTGATCCCGTTATCAATGACATCCCCATGTCCATAGCCAGGAAACCATGACTATCTGTTGATCAACGAGCTAGTCAACTAGAGGCTCACTAGGGACACATTGTGGTCTATGTATTCACACATGTATTACGATTTCCGGATAATACAATTAAAGCATGAATAATAGACAATTATCATGAATAAGGAAATATAATAATCATTTTATTATTGCCTCTAGGGCATATTTCCAACAGTCTCCCACTTGCACTAGAGTCAATCATCTAGTTACATTGTGATGAATCGAACACCCATGGAATTCTGGTGTTGATCATGTTTTGCTCTAGGGAGAGGTTTAGTCAACGGATCTGCTACATTCAGGTCCGTATGTACTTTACAAATCTCTATGTCTCCATTTTGAACACTTTCACGAATGGAGTTGAAGCGACGCTTGATATGCCTGGTCTTCCTGTGAAACCTGGGCTCCTTGGCAAGGGCAATAGCTCCAGTGTTGTCACAGAAGAGAGTCATCAGGCCCGATGCATTGGGTATGACTCCTAGGTCGGTAATGAACTCCTTCACCCAGACTGCTTCATGTGCTGCCTCCGAGGCTGCCGTGTACTCCGCTTCACATGTAGATCTCGCCACAACGCTTTGTTTGCAACTGCACCAGCTTACTGCCCCACCATTCAAAATATACACGTATCCGATTTGTGACTTAGAGTCATCCAGATCTGTGTCGAAGCTAGCGTCGACATAACCCTTTACGACGAGCTCTTCGTCACCTCCATAAACGAGAAACATTTCCTTAGTCCTTTTCAGGTACTTCAGGATATTCTTGACCGCTGTCCAGTGTTCCTTGCCGGGATTACTTTGGTACCTACCTACCAAACTTAAGGCAAGGTTTACATCAGGTCTAGTACACAGCATGGCATACATAATAGAACCTATGGCTGAGGCATAGGGGATGACACTCATCTTTTCTATATCTTCTGCCGTGGTCAGACATTGAGCTGAGTTCAATTTCACACCTTGCAACACAGGCAGGAACCCCTTATTAGACTGATCCATATTGAACTTCTTCAATATCTTATCAAGTTATGTGCTTTGTGAAAGACCTATGAGGCGTCTTGATCTATCTCTATAGATCTTGATGCCTAATATATAAGCAGCTTCTCCAAGGTCCTTCATTGAAAAACTCTTATTCAAGTAGGCCTTAATGCTGTCCAAAAGCTCTATATCATTTGCCATCAAAAGTATGTCATCTACATATAATATGAGAAATACTACAGAGCTCCCACTCACTTTCTTGTAAACGCAGGCTTCTCCATAAGTCTGCATAAACCCAAACGCTTTGATCATCTCATCAAAGCGAATATTCCAGCTCCGAGATGCTTGCACCAGCCCATACATCGAGCGTTGGAGCTTGCACACCTTGTCAGCATTCTTAGGATCGACAAAACCTTCCGGCTGCATCATATACAGTTCTTCCTTAAGATAACCGTTAAGGAATGCCGTTTTGATGTCCATTTGCCATATCTCATAATCATAGTATGCGGCAATTGCTAACATGATTCGGACGGACTTCAGCTTTGCTACGGGAGAGAATGTCTCATCGTAGTCAACCCCTTGAACTTGTCGATAACCCTTAGCGACAAGCCTAGCTTTATGGATGGTCACATTACCATCCGCGTCTGTCTTCTTCTTAAAGATCCATTTATTTTCTATGGCTCGCCGATCATCGGGCAAGTCAGTCAAAGTCCATACTTCATTTTCATACATGGATCCTATCTCGGATTTCATGGCTTCCAGCCATTTGTCGTAATCCGGGCCCGCCATCGCTTCTTCATAGTTCGAAGGTTCACCGTTGTCTAACAACATGATTTCCAAGACAGGGTTGCCGTACCACTCTGGTGCGGAACGTGTCCTTGTGGACCTTCGAAGTTCAGTAGGAGCTTGATCAGAAGTATCTTGATCATCATCATTAACTTCCTCTCTAATTGGTGCAGGCACCACAGAAACATTTTTCTAAGTTGCGCCACTTTCCGGTTCAAGAGGTAATACTTCATCAAGTTCTACTTTCCTCCCACTTACTTCTTTCGAGAGAAACTCCTTCTCTAGAAAGGATCCATTCTTGGCAACAAATATCTTGCCTTCGGATCTGAGGTAGAAAGTATACCCAATAGTTTCTTTAGGGTATCCTATGAAGACGCATTTTTCCGACTTGGGTTTGAGCTTTTCAGGTTGAAGTTTCTTGACATAAGCATCGCATCCCCAAACTTTTAGAAACGACAGCTTAGGCTTCTACCCAAACCATAATTCATACGGTGTCGTCTCAATGGATTTTGACGGGGCCCTATTTAAAGTGAATGCGGCAGTCTCTAAAGCATAGCCCCAAAATGACAGCGGTAAATCGGTAAGAGACATCATAGATCGCACCATATCCAATAGAGTGCGATTACGACGTTCGGACAGACCATTACACTGAGGTGTTCCAAGCGGCGTGAGTTGTGAAACTATTGCACATTTTCTTAAGTGTGTACCAAATTCGTGACTCAAGTATTCTCTTCCACGATCTGATCGCAAAAACTTGATTTTTCTGTCACGTTGATTCTCAACCTCACTCTGAAATTCCTTGAACTTTTCAAAGGTTTCAGACTTGTGTTTCATTAAGTAGATATACCCATATCTACTCAAGTCATCAGTGAGGGTGAGAACATAACGATAGCCACCACGAGCCTCAACACTCATTGGACCGCACACATCAGTATGTATGATTTCCAATAGGTTGGTTGCTCGCTCCATTGTTCCTGAGAACGGAGTCTTGGTCATCTTACCCATGAGGCATGGTTCGCATGTGTCAAATGATTCATAATCAAGAGACTCTAAAAGTCCATCTGCATGGAGCTTCTTCATGCGTTTGACACCTATGTGACCAAGGCGGCAGTGCCACAAGTATGTGGGACTATTATTATCAACCTTACATCTTTTGGTATTCACACTATGAATATGTGTAGCATTATGCTCGAGATTCATTATGAATAAACCATTCACCATAGGAGCATGACCATAAAACATATCTCTCATATAAATAGAACAACCATTATTCTCGGATTTAAATGAGCAGCCATCTCGTATTAAACGAGATCCTGATACAATGTTCATGCTCAAACTTGGCACTAAATAACAATTATTGAGGTTCAAAACTAATCCCGTAGGTAAATATAGAGGTAGCGTGCCGACAGCGATCACATCGACCTTGGAACCATTCCCGACGCGCATCGTCACCTCGTCCTTCGCCAGTCTTCATTTATTCCGCAGCTCCTGCTTCGAGTTACAAATGTGATCAACTGCACCGGTATCAAATACCCAGGAGCTACTACGAGTACTGGTAAGGTACACATCAATTACATGTATATCACATATACCTTTCGTTTTGCCGGCCTTCTTGTCCGCTAAGTATTTGGGGCAGTTCCGCTTCTAGTGACCACTTCCCTTGCAAAAAAAACACTCAGTCTCGGGCTTGGGTCCATTCTTTGGCTTCTTCCTGGCAGCTTGCTTACCGGGCGCGGCAACTCCCTTGCCGTCCTTCTTGAAGTTCTTCTTACCCTTGCCTTTCTTGAACTTAGTGGTTTTATTCACCAGCAACACTTGGTGGTCCTTTTTGACTTCTACCTCTGCTGATTTCAGCATTGCAAATACTTCAGGAATGGTCTTTTCCATCCCCTGCATATTGAAGTTCATCACAAAGCTCTTGTAGCTCGGTGGAAGCGACTGAAGGATTCTGTCAATGACCGCGTCATCCGAGAGATTAACTCCCAGCTGAGTTAAGCGGTTATGTAATCCAGACATAGTGAGTATGTGCTCACTGACAGAACTATTTTCCTCCATCTTACAGCTGAAGAACTTGTCGGAGACTTCATATCTCTCGACCCGGGCATGAGCTTGGAAAACCATTTTCAGCTCTTCGAACATCTCATATGCTCCGTGTCGCTCAAAACGCTTTTGGAGCCCCGGTTCTAAACTGTAAAGCATGCCGCACTGAACGAGGGAGTAATCATCAGCACGTGTCTGCCAAGCGTTCATAACGTCTTGGTTCTGTGGGACGGGTGCGTCACCTAGCGGTGCTTGTAGGACATATTCTTTCTTGGCAGCTATGAGGATGATCCTCAGGTTCCGGACCCAGTCCGTATAGTTGCTGCCATCGTCTTTCAGCTTGGTTTTCTCTAGGAACGCGTTGAAGTTGAGGACAACGTTGGCCATTTGATCTACAAGACATATTGTAAAGATTTTAGACTAAGTTCATGATAATTAAGTTCATCTAATCAAATTATATAATGAACTCCCACTTAGATAGACATCCCTCCAGTCATCTAAGTATAACATGATCCGAGTTAACTAGGCCGTGTCCAATCATCACGTGAGACGGACTAGTCAACATCGGTGAACATCTTCATGATGATCGTATCTTCTATACGACTCATGCTCGACCTTTTGGTCTTCTGTGTTCCGAGGCCATGTCTGTACATGCTAGGCTCGTCAAGTCAACCTAAGTGTTTGCATGTGTAAATCTGTCTTACACCCGTTGTATGTGAACGTTGGAATCTATCACACCCGATCATCACGTGGTGCTTCGAAACAATGAACTGTCGCAACGGTGCACAGTTAGGGGAAACACTTTCTTGAAATTATTATGAGGGATCATCTTATTTACTACCGCCGTTCTAAGTAAACAAGATGCAAAAACATGATAAACATCACATGCAATCAAATAATAATAGTGACATGATATGGCCAATATCACATAGCTCCTTTGATCTCCATCTTGGGGCTCCATGATCATCTTGTCACCGGCATGACACCATGATCTCCATCATCATGATCTCCATCATCGTGTCTCCATGAAGTTGCTCGCCAACTATTACTTCTACTACTATGGCTAACACATTTAGCAATAAAGTAAAGTAATTTACATGGCGTTTCTCAATGACACACAGGTCATACAAAAAATAAAGACAACTCCTATGGCTCCTGCCGGTTGTCATACTCATCGACATGCAAGTCGTGATTCCTATTACAAGAACATGATCTCATACATCACATATATATCATTCATCATTCATCACAACTTTGGCCATATCACATCACAAAGCACTTGCTGCAAAAACAAGTTAGACGTCCTCTAATTGTTGTTGCAAGTTTTACGTGGCTGCAAAAGGGTTCTAGCAAGAACGTTTTCTTACCCACGTAATAGCCATAACGTGATTTGTCAACTTCTATTTACCCTTCATAAGGACCCTTTTCATCGAATCTGCTCCAACTAAAGTGGGAGAGACAGACACCCGCTAGCCACCTTATGCAACTAGTGCATGTCAGTCGGTGGAACCAGTCTCACGTAAGCGTACGTGTAAGGTCGTTCTGGGCCGCTTCATCCCACAATACCGCTGAAGCAAAATAAGACTAGTAGCGGCAAGAAAGTTGACAACATCTACACCCACAACAAATTGTGTTCTACTCATGCAAAGAGAACTACGCATAGACCTAGCTCATGATGCCACTGTTGGGGAACGTTGCAGAAAACAAAAAATTTTTCCTACGGTTCACCAAGATCCACCTATGAGTTCATCTACATACCTTTGTAGATCACGCGCGGAAGCGTTCAAAGAACGGGGATGAGGAAGTCGTACTCGACGTGATCCAAATCACCGGAGATCCTAGCGCCGAATGGACGACACCTCCGTGTTCAACACACGTACGGTCAGCGTGACGTCTCCTCCTTCTTGATCCAGCAAGGGGGAGGAGAGGTTGATGAAGATCCAGCAGCACGACGGTGTGGTGGTGGATGCAGGGCGTCACCGCAGCAGGGCTTCGCCGTTATACTGCGAGAGGGAGAGGTGTAGCAGGGGAGAGGGAGGCGCCAAGACTCAAGGGTGCGGCTGCCCCTCCCTCCCCCCTTTATATAGGCCCCCTAGGGGGGGTGCGTCGGCCCTAGGAGATGGGATCTCCTAGGGGGGGGCGGCGGCCAAGGGGTGGAGCGCCCCCCAAGCCAGGTGGGGCGCCCCCCCACCCTAGGGTTCCCAACCCTAGGCGCATGGGATGGGCCAAGGGGGGCGCACCAGCCCACTATGGGCTGGTTCCCCTCCCCACTTTGGCCCATGGGGCCCTCCGGGATGGGTGGCCCCACCCGGTGGACCCCCGGGACCCTTCCGGTGGTCCCGGTACAATACCGGTGACCCCCGAAACTCTCCAGATGGCCGAAACTGCACTTCCTATATATAATTCTTCACCTCCGGACCATTCCGGAACTCCTCGTGACGTCCAGGATCTCATCCAGGACTCCGAACAACTTTCGGGTTACTGCATATTCATATCTCTACAACCCTAGCGTCACCGAACCTTAAGTGTGTAGACCCTACGGGTTCGGGAGACATGTAGACACGACCGAGACGACTCACCTCTCAATAACCAACAGCAGGATCTGGATACCCATGTTGGCTCCCACATGCTCCTCGATGATCTCATCGGATGAACCATGATGTCGAGGATTCAAGCAACCCCGTATACAATTCCCTTTGTCAATCGGTACGTTACTTGCCCGAGATTCGATCGTCGGTATCCCAATACCTCGTTCAATCTCGTTACCGGCAAGTCACTTTACTCGTACCGTAATGCATGATCCCGTGACCATACACTTGGTCACTTTGAGCTCATTATGATGATGCATTACCGAGTGGGCCCAGAGATACCTCTCCGTCATACAGAGTGACAAATCCCAGTCTTGATCCGTGTCAACCCAACAGACACTTTCGGAGATACCCGTAGTACACCTTTATAGTTACCCAGTTACGTTGTGACGTTTGGTATACCCAGAGCACTCCTACGGTATCCGGGAGTTACACAATCTCATGGTCTAAGGAAAAGATACTTGACATTGGAAAAACTCTAGCAAACGAACTATAAGATCTTGTGCTATGTTTAGGATTGGGTCTTGTCCATCACATCATTCTCCTAATGATGTGATCCCGTTATCAATGACATCCCCATGTCCATAGCCAGGAAACCATGACTATCTGTTGATCAACGAGCTAGTCAACTAGAGGCTCACTAGGGCACATTGTGGTCTATGTATTCACACATGTATTACGATTTCCGGATAATACAATTAAAGCATGAACAATAGACAATTATTATGAACAAGGAAATATAATAATCATTTTATTATTGCCTCTAGGGCATATTTCCAACATGTGGAACCTCACGCATAGGTGGTCCCTTTTTACACAAGTTGTAGCATATGCCTAACAGATCATGTGGTAAGTTGATCAAGAAGAAGACAACATTCTTCACAAGTAAAGGAAAGTTGCATATTTGATTCCTCAACTATTCGACGAATCTAACTTTGGTTCTTAAACTCTAAAACTAGATAAACTTGACTCACAACTTCTGAAAGCCCGAACAAATTTGTTCCCTCGGCACACGACCGGAAGAGATTTGATGGATGATGCGGTTATGGTTTCTCACAATTTAATGCTAAATATTTTTTTAATAAAAGTGAGGGCAAACCTAATTGAACAAATAGGAATTTCATTCCTGAAATCTCATGTGACTTTTTTCCCTATGGCACTCTTTGGCTTATTGGATTCACTTTGAAATTTTCTATAAGAATCCTTCCTTTTGTTCACATTGGAGGATTCTAAACACTTTCCAAAGCCTCATGTTTTCACTTCTTTTGAGAAGTTTAACTCCTCTCTCTCCTCAAGAAACATTTTCCCGCGAAATTCTCGTCATGCATCCGAACAACTATGTTGTACAATTCATGTGTTTTCAAATTCCTATAGGAATGTACGGGAGATGGCATCCTATTATTCCTTTATTTTTAACATGCCTAACTGGTAACTGCTAACGAACAACTACAAAGCTAATTATACAAGCATGGTCACGTAGAATTAAAGCCATATGCATAGGTATTGATATCTTTGCCCTGATGTGGATATTTCATTAGTTCTGTCCGCGCATGCATAGCCGTGCTTGAGTTGATCTAGTACAAAAGCTTCTAGGTCCAAGTTACACCAACCAGTTTGAACAAAGTACAGTCTATCACACTTGGGTTGATCTTCAAGACACAAATAACCTAGATTACTTACTGTCTACTCCATCTATCTCTGCATGATGTCGCCTTCTCTCCTCTCAGCCCATCTACATGATTGCACACCTTTTTACATAAATCCTGACCATAAGTAGAACCAAAACACGTCGTCACAATCTCTAAGATCGGATTGCTATCTACTACCCTTGTGTTTTTCTCAAGCTATGGCCTCACAGGCCTAGTGACTAGACCATAAAAAAAACCCTGCATATCTGCCATGAATAATGGAGCGTCGACACGATATGTATGATTGGAAAAGGAGCATGCAGAGGAAAGCGAGAACCACCAGGATGATGGATGCTATGCTGAGGTTGACCTCGGAGTTGACGCCTCCGTCCATCTACCGTCGAACTCGGAACATGACACTGCACATGAACAGACAACAGTCCCACACAACAAAAACAGCAGTACTGAAAATATTCCTCCTCCCTGCATGCCACTAGTCTATGTATGCTACATGAAAACACATCGCTTTCCTGAAACACACCTGCCAAAAGAGGCTCCGGCTAGGCATGGCCTGGAATTGCAATTGTACCTGCAGGTAAGTAAAGCCCATCCCTAGCTAATGATACGCGGTTACTACGCCTAGGCACACACCGCGCATGATTCTCGTGGAAAAGCTGCTGGGTGCAGCCAGGAGGTGCATGCATGCCTCCCATGTACGTAAATGACATGCATGGCTGTCTTACGAGCTAATCACTACTGATCGACATCGATGGATGGATGGAACGAACTTATCCCATGGACTGGTCAACCTGATCAGCGTCACTCAGCTAGCTAGCCATGCCGTGTTGCCATACACACACAAAACACAGGTAATTAATTCACACACCATGCCATGTCGGGGCCGTCAAATCGGTCGGACTTTTACTCCCTGGTAGACAGCGATGATATAACAGTGAGTAGCGTACTGCAGACTAGCAATGCTGGAATTCGTGGGGATTAACGGATGCATGCAGAATGCATGCCGGTGTTAGTGGAAAGACGTTTCTCGCAATCCCGATAAAGCTGTGAAGTGCCAAAAGCCCGCGGAAAAGAGGAAAAGCTACTGGCAGCTACATGTAACCTCGGTAGTCCTCAGAGCGCCGGGCCGGCCGGTCGGACGGGCGAACGACGCCGTGGTGGTGTATACTGGGGAGTGGGGACGACGGTTGCGAGAGCAAAGCGGGTAGACGATCGAAAAGATGCATCCGTGCATGCATGGCAAAGCCGCGGCTGGCCATGCCGCGCGAGACGGGCCAGGCTCCGCGTGGTCGGCAGGGGCCATGCTAGGATGTGTGAGTGTGACGTACGAATGCCCTGGATAGCCGGCTAGCTCGCCAGCCGGCCGGGTGGCCCGGCCATGGCCCCATGCATGGCACAGGTCGCGGCGGTTGGACGGGGACGGCCGGGGGTGCATGGGCCGGTGCAATCATGGCGCCTATGCCCCGGCGTCGGGACTTGCCTCCGGGCGTTGAGTAGATCGCAACACGCGGTTGTCGGGGGCGATTTGATTTACCTACCTACTCCCTCCGTTCCTAAATACTTGTTTTTCTAGAGATTTTAACAAGTGACTACATACGAAGCAAAATGAGTGAATTTATATTCTAAAATATGTCTATATACATTCGTATGTGCAGTCCATTTGAAATCTCTAGAAAGACAAATATTTAGGAACGGAGGGAGTACATATACCTGCATGCAGCACGCAAGCCTCGCGGCAATCATCGCCGTGTGCCCCTGTCACCTCGGACGCTAACTATATTACTCTCGCTCACAGGATCGGTTGACAAGTTCGAGGTGTTTTTTTGCTATATAAAGTAAGACGACGAGAGCTTAGCATATGTGATCCCTTGCTCAATTGGCAAATCCATCCGGGCCCCTTGTGTCTAGCTAACTGGCACCCTCTTCATCGGTGAGACTAGCTAATTAAGAAGTGGCAGCGCGTGCATGCACTGTTGGCTAGAGGTAGATTGTGCTGCCTGCATGCGCCGGCACGCGGCCAGGCATGCATGCATGCATGCAGCCTAGCTAGTGACTCGACGTACGTGCTTCGGCATGCATCGTCACAGTCGGCAGGTAGGCGCACGCGACGACCAGGCTATTTGACCCCAGTGGCGGAGCCAGAATTCGAGTATAGGAGGAAGGGGGGGAGGGGGAGCGAGTACATATATTGATCTAATCTTGTTGGCAATTACTCGTCGCTGCTACTAAATTTGTCGATCGTTGGGGGGGGAGGCCCCTGCTCGTCCCTCCCTGGCTCCGTCCCTGTTTGACCCGACTGCAACTAGCTGGCCCTGCATATTCACCCGAGCTATATCTGGCCTGTTGTGAGACGAGCTTCGTCTTGTCTCTGACGAAAGCGTTATTGCGCCGACACATTACTGTAGCACGAGTTTTTTCATGTGCGTTTTTTATCGATTTTTTCCGCTGTTTCCACCACGTTTTTCTGTTTTCTCTTGTTTTCTTTGGTTTTTCATTTTGTTTACAGTAACTTTCTTTCTTCGATTTTCTTTGTTTCTTTCTCGGTTTTCCTCTATTTTCTTGGATATTTTCTTTTATGTTTTATTTTCTATTTTCTTGTTGTTCTATGCTTGTCTATATTTTCCGCACACATTTATACATTTTCTGTATACATCGGAAATATTTTTTATACACGTTTAAATATTGTTAAATATATGATTAACATTTTCTCAATTATATATTTTAATGTCTAATTTGTATATTCATTTCCGTTTTTTATATCCATATAAAAAAATATATACATGTTTAAAAAAATTTTACGAATGACACAAAACATTTTTTTAAACTATATGAACATTTTTTTACATTGTATAAACATGTTTTGAAAATTGCATAACATATATTTGAAACACTCGAACATTTTTAAGTGTAACATACATTTTTTAATGGTACAAAACATTTTTATTAATTACACGAACATTGTTTGTATATTGTATTTTTTGGGGGTAAATGCCACCTAATTGTTTTTGAAACACATGAATATTTCGTAAAAGTTACAAACATATTTTAATAATTATAGTAACAAAAAGTTAACACCGTGTTAACATTTTCTACATTCATGATGATGTTTTTGAAAAATTAAGTACATCAAGTATTTCAAATATATGTATTTGCAATTTTTTTAAATGTAAAAAAGAATAAATGAACAAAAACAGTACGCGTCCCTGCGTAAGTATGGGCCAACCTATTTTGGGCGTCCTTGAGGCGAGACACAATGGCGCACCTGCATGTTGGTGTCGGCTTGAATGAATCAAATCTCCCCAAGCAAGGTTCGAGCCCTCTGACGCCGTATGTTCTCCTCCCAGCAAAATGAAAGCATACTAAAAAGTCTCAATACTTCAGCCAGGATGCAAGGCGGTTAAATTCCCCTTGTTCGTGACGGACCCGACAGAGAGAGAATGCAAGAACCTGCTCCAGCTAAATAAAGGAGCAGAGGTTGTGCCCTATTAGGAAACTAGGCCTTGTGATTTGTTCATTAGAAGAGCACGCGGTGCCCACACAGATTTTCAATGGGCCGGCTCATAATCTCCCCCGGCTCAGTTTTTCGGAAGCGCTTGCACTCCTCCATGGCTATATCTCCCTTGCTGCGAGATATATGTCGAACTTGCTTTTGGTGCCAACTCGGCCATGGCCCAATATGGCAGATAGGAACAATATTGTTTCCAAACGAATGTATAGTTTTCCTGCGGGCACTTTCATGATGGGCACCTATACACCAGAGTTGACGACGACACCGAGCACGTCCATGAGCAGCTGCTCACTGCAAAACTGATTGCTAAAGCATAGTCATAGTACTGTGACAGCGGATTCGCAATTTACGCGAGATCACGTGGACAAGATGGACAAACCCCCAAGAACTTGTTCATGCGTGCGTGAACCCGTTCGCATGGATGGACTCGAACATTCCACTCGCTAGTCGCAAGGCCTTCAGGACTGGCGCCACACACGAGGTCCCATTGGTGCACGGGGCCAGACGGATGAGCGTGGGAGAGTGGCCGGTCATGCAGTGGCGGAGCCAGGAATATTTGATTAGGGGGGCCAAATGAGGCTAACACAGGTTGGGGAGGACCAAACACGGAAAAAATGAGCTTTTTACAGCAAATGATCACTAAACATGTATTATACATAAGCAAATTAGTAT
>NC_041382.1:741943739-741946151 GCF_002162155.2 Triticum dicoccoides | reverse complement strand
TGGTCCCCTGTCTCAACCACTGCGGTCATGGGCCTCCTCGTGTCCGATGATCGCTCACCCGTCCAACCAGCTACATGGGGAAGATCCACTGTTACACCACATCGGTGGGATCCAACATTCTCCCTCAACTCGAAAAGTACATA
Source organism: Triticum dicoccoides (assembly GCF_002162155.2). NCBI lineage: Eukaryota > Viridiplantae > Streptophyta > Magnoliopsida > Poales > Poaceae > Triticum > Triticum dicoccoides. The sequence continues at coordinate 741,946,008 of NC_041382.1, read as the reverse complement.
TGTGTTGGAAATACTCCCTCCGTCCTTGAAAGAGTGTACTTCCAACTTTGTTGGAGGGTCAAACTATTTCAAATTTTGACCGAGTTTGTGAAAAAATATATCAATGTTTGTGAAAACAAATAGGTATATGATGAAAAATATATTTTATTATGAATCTAATGCTACTAATTTGATGTCATAAATGTTGGTGTATTATTGTATAAATATGATCAAACATAAGAAAGTTTGACTCTCCAACAAAATTGAAAATACACTTTTTCAAGGATGGAGGGAGTATGCCCTAGAGGTAATAATAATTGTATTACTCACTTTGATCCATTTTAATTATTGTTGATTTAGTACAACTTTATACTAAATCAACAACAATTAATATGGATCATAGGGAGTATTATATTTTTATATTCGTAATTAAGTTTATATTTGTTTACTATAATTTAATTGATTCTTGAATATGAGATTCAGAGGAAAACTCAATTGCATGTGTAAGAACGTAAACATCAATATGATCCCTAGTCATTCCTCTACGACTAGATTGTGTATTGATGACAATCTTGTTTTCCTGATCATGAGCATTGTTACAGTAACAAAGATGCTATCAATAATGAGAATACATTGTTATTGAAAAATTGTTGTCGGATAAACTCAACTTATGAATTACTTAGAGATTACATCGTTATTATGTTATCGGTATTCATATAAAGTGTTAAGGTTTAACTACTTTCTTAGACCATGAGAATATTGTATACTAACATGTTAGATCGTTACTTTGGGGTTACCAAATTTCACTCCCTAATTGGATGTGAATAAAAGTAACTTATGGGTATACCGAAAATGTATGTCTCTGTATAGATAGTTTAGGGCCGGGATTTGCTCCCCAAACGATAGAGAGATACTCTGGAGCCCAGTAAGTATACAATATCATTATCATTTGGCCAGACGGATGTGATTAAAATCACAGGATATCAAAATACGTAATGAGTAAAGAGAACAAAACCGATAACGAGGATAACCGTTATAGTGATCAAAGTGTTGATCACAATGATATCGATAATATCTCACACCGAGTTTTGTAACGTATCACAAAGAAATTAGAATGATATTCATAAACAAAAGGTTCGCTCAAGAACTTTGTGAATATACGGGAGCTATCAAGGGTATCCTAATTCCGCTGTTAACTATTGACCAGAAAGTGTTTCGGGTCATGTCTGCTTATTTTCGAATCTCTAGGGTCACACGCTTAACTGGTAGTAATTAAAATGAGAACTATAGTATGAGAGAATAAGCATCAAAAGAGTTTCGGATGGATCCAAATGTCTCAGACGTGTTTTGAAATTCAGGAAAGATATAACATGACAAAAAAAGTTCCGAGTCTATATATAGTATACTTCAGAAGGTTCCACATGGTTCCGGAAACTTATGAAATATATTTTGGGAGAAAGGCCCCTCTTGGGTTGGCCCATGGGGGTAGCCCCTAGTGGGCCAAAAGAAGGCGCCCAACATATATGGTAGAGATGGGTCGAATTGGGAGGAGGAGGAGTCCTCCCTCCCTAGTTCAGCCGAACTACGATGAAACCGCGCACACGCGTCAAATGGGCCGGCCAACTTTGTTTAGTGGAAGGCAATATTTGATTTGGTTTTGGTATGAGTACTAAGGCAAGAAAGATTTGATTTACTTGAGACTTCTTAAGATTTGATACCAACGGGTTAATGCATGACATTGTTTTTATTAAGTGTCGATTTAATTATGATTTTCTTAAGATTTGTTTTGAATGAGTTAATGCATGATGTTATTTTGATAAAGTGACGATTAATTTGGATGAGTTAATGCATGACGTTGTTTTATAAGAGCCAATTTGATTGAGATTTTTTTTTAAAAAAAATTGATTTGAATGAGTTGATGTATGACATTGTTTTGGGAAAGTGCCGATTTGATTGTGTTAATGCACGTGTCAAATAAGCCGGCCAAATTGGCTGCGATTGGGTGAAAGGTTATCTATAACACGCTCGCAGACGTAATATAGGGTTGGTGGGAAGTGAAGGGACTAGAGATTATTTGTTTGTATGGCCTACCTGGCTTGGCCAACTGCACTTTTCGTCCAGCGTAATCTTATCCAGTTAAAACCTAATCCCTCATCTTGTCGTCATACTCGCCCCTCCAACTACATGCCTCATAGTCCTATATATCCCACACACATGCTCACTGGCGCACCTTCTCTTCATTGTGCAATTGCACAACTTTGTTGGTAAGATTGTGTTTTTTTTAAAGAAA
>NC_041382.1:741918892-741943531 GCF_002162155.2 Triticum dicoccoides | reverse complement strand
CGGCCGCCCCATTTTTATTGATGAGGCAGACAGAACCGACAAGCCAGATCCGGGCAACAACCCTTACAAACTTAAAAACACCACTCCTGCCCAAACAACAGCACACAACAGCCTCAGAGTTCAGCCACTCTATACTAGTATTCTTACCTTTTATTATTACATCACCCCTACCGAATAGCAAATCAACAGACTACTGCTCGAAAGATTCAGTAAGGGGGAGAGTCACTCCCAGGCTATGCGAAGTAGCTCCCCACGATGCATGTCCAATGCGAGGATGAATTGCTTTAGGAGCGTCGTTTGAGTGGCGTCGCAGAGAACCACCCATTGATGAAGAAAACCGTGAAGCTTCACAAACACGCAGCCCATGCCCCTCCAAGTACGTCCCTGGAAACAGAAATCATTCCTCGGTCTCCAAATGTTCCACAAGGAGGCAGCAACGATCATATTAATCACATGTTTAGATTTGTGTAACCGCCACAAGGCATAAATGTCAGCAAAACTTTTGATTTGAGCATTCTGAAAAAAAAATCAGCAACTAGCCTCCCTACATGATCTGCAACCACACACTCAAAGAAAAGATGATGGACTGATTCATTCTCATTATAGAAAAGGCAAGATATATCTTCAAGATTCCTGAGTTTAGCCGGGTTATCCCTAGTCAGGACTTTGTTATATACACAAAGCCATAAGAAGACATGGATTTGTTTGGGGACATAGTACTTTCCAAAGGCTATCCCCAATCGCTGACCTCACTCCTCCAAAATTGATAGCATGTTAAAAAAATTTAACTGAATAAACCCCTTTAGATTCTAGGGCCCAAACAGGGATGCCAGAGGAGTTAGACAAGGGGAACCGTTTAATATGCTCAATTAAACTACACCAGGTAAGGTTGTGTTTTTCTGTATGCTCTAGATGTTTTTTAGTTCAAGCAACCTTTTACTTTCGTATTCATGTTCGCAACATATAATTAACTTAGTATTCGTTTTCGGCAATATCTGCTTCCCAAATTTCCATATATAGTTGTAGACGTTTCCACTAAGAAAAGATGACAAAACTCTGTTTCATTCATTTCCGTTTTCCTTTACTACTTGAGTTGAATATGTTACATTTCAGCAGCATATTATCAAATGAAAGATTTCTCCGCCACCAAGGATGAGGATAGTGACGGTGACATACAAGCTTGTGCTTTGGTGATACTCCATTGCCATTTTGAGTTTTAGTCCGAGTGGCCTGTTTTTGCGCAATGGAAGAGTAGTGACTGTACCGCAAAATGCATGGGTAGGTGAATTCCTTTTGTGGCCGGCCAACAATATCTCTATAACAAGTCGTTATTTCTTTGTCAGTTATTTTCCTCTATTTTCTTTGCAGCATTGAAATACGGCATGCAGAAGGAATTAAGTGCACAGTGTAGAACTTTGGCAATATTCCTCTGTGATTTTATCCCACAACAACATATTCCCATAACAGTAAACATGGAAATTGATACATACAGTACACGGAGAACACATATAGAGTGGGGTATTAATACATACAAGAACACAGAGGGGTGTGTTCTCCAAGATCACTGTGCAAAGTGCAAACGGGCTCTCGTACGTATACCGGTATACGTACGCAGTTTATTTATCAGAGACCATATTTACCAGCAACTTACTATACGTGCGCAGAGCAACGTCACGAGTTGCACACACGCGTAGGTACGTTACGTATGGCTGCACCTTGTGTGCTCAGTTGCGGACCTCCGCGCGGTACATGGGCTCCGGGACCTCGTCCGCGCGCGCACAGCAGCGGCACCCATGGTACCCGTTACCGCAGCAGCCCCATTGACATCCACTGCCGCCGCCGCCTCCGCCGTGTCCGGGGTAGCCACCGCCGCCGCCACCGCCGTGTCCGGGGTAGCCGCCGCCGCCGCCACCACCTCCGCCTGGGTAGCCGCCACCGCCTCCTCCACCGTGGCCCGGGTAGCCACCGCCACCTCCTCCACCGTGGCCCGGGTAGCCACCGCCACCTCCTCCACCGTGGCCCGGGTACCCGCCGCCGCCTCCTCCACCGTGGCCTGGGTAGCCGCCGCCGCCTCCTCCACCGTGGCCTGGGTAGCCTCCGCCACCTCCTCCACCGTGTCCTGGATAGCCGCCGCCTCCTCCTCCACCGTGGCCTGGGTAGCCTCCCCCGCCGCCTCCAGGGTAGCCGCCGCCGCCGCCGTAGCCCTCTACACCGGCTTTCTTCTCCTCCTTCTTGGCCTCTACATGAACAGAAAAATATTGTGCATTGAAATTAGGAGCAGCACGCAGCAAAGCAAGATTCCTAGCCTAATGACGACTAGTTAATTCATGCTAGTTCGAAAGTACTACGAGATCAGTAGCGCGTTAGCTCACGAGTTTGTTCAGTTGAGGCGACGAGGATAGCAGCAGCAAGCAGGAGAGCAAACACAAGAAGACCCTTGGACGCCATGCTTGACACCCTCTGCTTCTTCAGTGCTTCTAGTGGCTAGTGTGATTGTGGATATAGACCAGCATGCAGAACAAGCGAATTTATAGGAGGGAGAGGCCAATGGAGGGCTTGGATAAGATGGCTAGCTAGGGAGGGGCAGTGAGCGTGTGAGGTGTGCAAGTTGACGCTGGGGTCTCCATGGGTGTCGTCGGCAACGCGGACCCCGTGAGCGGTGGTGGTTGGGGGGTGGACGGTACACATTACTGCATCCCAGCAACCTAAGCTCTGCATCATCTGCAGGAATACCAATGGCGCCAGCCTCTGACTTATGCGCGGTGCAGGTGGGCACTGTTCGTGCGACGACAAAGTCGTGCCCGGCGTCTTCCATTGCATGCACGCAAAGCGTCAATCTCGTTAAGCAGCTGTGGGTCAAGTTAGACACGGACGCATGTACATCCAAATCAGCCGAGAGCATATTCTGGATCGGATATCTTCTTCTGCATTTGGAAACCGGTACATTACCGGACGTGGAGCATCGCTGAACGTTCGTACATGGTGGATTGGTGGGTAGTCTTTGAAGCAGCTACACATATGTATCACCTCCCCTTCGTTCACTTATGTACGCACAGTGAACTTACGAAATTGTTATCCAAGGCCACGTACCACACATCCCGTCTACCACCTGCCCGGACGTTCGTACCACGCACGCACAGTGAGCATCGCTGAACGTTCGTACGTGGTGGGTAGTATTTGGAGCAACCACACACATATATATCACCTCCTCTTCGTTCACTTATGTACGCACAGTGAACTTATGAAATTGTTATCCAAGGCCATGTACCACACACTCCCGCCTACCGGAAATTTGAAAATTCGTAGGGGCACCCACGAGCCAAGCCTTGCCTGGCCGCTAGATTGTCCCGCGATTCGTGAAGTGGTTGAATCCTGTATGAGGATATAATAAATTTTAAGTTTTAATCGTTCAAACTTACGGCTTGTTATATGAAACTTGTAATTTTCTCTCCCACTCTTACCAAGTTTCATAGATAAATTTTAAAGATATGTTCTTTGTTGTTTGTACGCACAAAAATCATGAATTATCGGTCGCTGGTGCTAAGTTCTAAGAGTTGAAACTTAATATTTATTTTTAAAATTCAATAAAATGTATTTAAAATTGATCTTATTTGAAAGTCCTCGTCACGAGAAACACGAATATAAAAACACAACTTAATTCGGATTGTTCGTTCAAAAGATATAATGATTTGAAAATCGATAGCCAAAATAAAAGCACATACGGGGGACTTTGGTGCCCCTGCACTTGCGTGCCCCAAATCCGCCCCTCTCTCCACCCGGTCTATGCTCCTATATGGCTCCTATATATGGTGCATGTTTTCCTTCTAAATGGTTGAGGATCATATACTGAAGTAAAAAATAATAATCAACAAATGTTATTAGACAACTCATATAATGAAGCATCGTGCAAAAATAATATCAAATGAGGTCAAGATTGAAAAAAGGCTGGTTGTAAGAAATAACACCTTGTCTATTTCCTTACTTTCTGAATTTTTTATTAGAGTTAGAAAAAATTACCCTAAGTTTTAACTTTGTTCCAAGTTTTACCCCTATTTTGTAAAGCCCAAGCCACAACCACCTGTTCCCGGGCGTTACGTCTGTCGGGATCTAGACTGGCCTCAGAAACTCACACTAGTCTTTTATGTGCACTTTGTCTTCACCCGTGTGCACTCGGGATCAACTTCTCAGTCGGTCACTCATCCTCAAATTCGTTCAAACCAAGCACACTTAGCATTTGAGTTCTTGCGAATGAGATCTTGGGAAAGAAGTAATTCTTTGTAGATATGAGTAACCTATGATTTCTATTAAGCCAAGCTCCCACATCCATCATCACTCAAAAGAACCGACGTCCTCATCGGCCCACACGAACGTTCCCTCTAGGCACACGTCTGTGCATCTAGTCCGGCACATGTGCCATGCCGTGTGCATTGATGGACCACACGCGCCACATGTCCGTGCAGCTGGCCCGCATAATTCCGTGTAACAACAAGAGTCAGCTTCGATACGAATTGTAACGCCCAACCACAACCACCGGTTCCCGACTGTTACGCCTGGCGGGATCTAGAGTAGTCTCACAGACCAACACTAGTCTTTTCTACGCACTTTGTCCCCACTCGTGTGCATTAGGGATCAAGTTTCCAGTCGGTCACCCATCCTAAAATTCCTTCAAGCCGAACACACTTAACTTTGGAGTTCTTTGCGAATGAGCACTTGAGAAAGAAAGAATTATATGAGTAGTCTATCATTCCTATTAAGCCAAACTCTCACACATTTAAGAAGAAGAATTTCATTGCACCCCATTAAAAAAAAGCTTTTTCCTGATTTTATTCTTTTTATTTTTTAGCTATTCAGCCAAAATAAGCCACATATCAGTGCACACATGGCACACCATGTAGATGCCTTTTTCCGCATACTTTAGCGAGGTATACACATATCTAGGTTTTTTTAGCGAAAAAGATACAGTTCTATTATAAAAATTCATTAGAAGTACAAAGCATCTCAAACATAATAAAATTTACATTGAAGTCTCTACACCACTGAACGACCATTACCGCTGCCAGAACGAGCCCCTAAAACGCCGCTATTGTAGCTCCACTACTGGAGCCGATTTGCCTTCTCAATGACAGGCTTATCTCTAGGATTTAGTAGTAACTAGTAAGCAGTCTGCTTCATTAAGGGTGCTACATATTAGAGAGTGTGGTAACAGCTCATGAAGCCATCCACTCTTTGGCTAAATCCCATGACAAAGTAGTGCTTGAACTAATTATGAGAAAGCTTTTGATAGAGCAAATCCATGATTAGAGATAAGCCTATCCATGATTAGAGCAAGCTTATTGGTACAAACCTTAGTGAAAACTTTAGAAACACATTAACTGATGGCACTGAATGTTTTCATGGTGTTAGCAGTTGCCTCCGTCCAGAGTAAGCATGGCAAAGCTAAGCCCATAAATCAATAATAAATTTTATTTTCCATTTGTATATGTTTCCTCACCCCAACTTATATATGTATAGAAATCAATAGGAAACGAAGAACCTGGTGTGGTTCTATGTGTATGAGACAAATGTATATTGTAAAAGAAAATGTTGCCGGGTTCTTTCTTAGAGAAATCATACAACCACATGCCGAATTTCACTAATAAAAAATGGGCAAGATGCAATTTTAATACAACTTTGTAATTTGAATAGGAGGGAGTAGTACATTTGCCGGGATTGCGTTATGTGCACAGTAAAAATATTCTTTTGTGGATTCTGCTCTTGAAAAAGACAGTTTTAACAGGTCGCCCCTTGTTGTCCTTAAGAAGGAAGCTTACAAAGCATCTCAAACATAATAACTGAACGCCCATTACAGCTGCCAGAACGAGCCCCTGAAACGCCGCTATTGTAGCCTTCGCAAGGCCGCAAGGCGGCCATCGAGCTTCCAGGAGATGTCGGGCTTGACCATTAACTTTGCCAAGAGCGCTGATGGTCTTGGGATACTCGGAGTAGGAGGCCCTTGGCATTGGGAACAGGCTAAATTGCCGGTTGGGGTCTTTCCCCACAACCTACCTTGGGCTACCGGTCAGTGATAGTAGGATCCAGGAAAAGGACCTACGACGACGGTATCCAAGGTCCAACATCGTGTGGAGCCCTGGCAGGGCCGATGGCTCTCCAAGGCTGCGAGGGTTGTGCTTATCAACTCCTCTATGATTAGCCTTTTGATGTTCCTGATGAGATTCTATAGTCTTCAATCCCTGCATCAGGAAATCGCCAAATACCAGTCCCAATTCTTCTGGGCTGGTAAGGGTAATAGACAGAAGTACCATATGGTGAAGTGGTCGGAAATATGCAAGCCTAAAGACCAGGGAGGGCTTGGCGTCATCTCTTCTAAACGAATGAACATCGCCCTCCTCTCTAAGTGGCTTTGGCGTATTGAGACCGGAGATGGCGGCCTCTGGCTTCACATCATCCGCTCTAAATACCTTCGGGGCCAGCCGCTTGCCTTTGCACCTCGGGTGGGCGGTTCCCAATTCTGGCAGACGGTTATTCAACCGTTGCCGGTCCTGCGGCTTGGGTCTTCAATCACGATTGCTTTGGGTTTGAACACGCTATTCTGGCTCGTCTGTTGGTCAAGCACTAGACCCTTTGCGGAACGGTTCCAGTCACTCTTCCTGATTTGCGCCACTCCCCAACTCATGGTGGGAGCCGCTCTGGCCGGCCTTTCTCGCGTGACCTTTAGGCGTACGTTCGGCCCCACGAGCGGGGGCAATGGGAGGAGCTGCTAGAATTCATTGACCTTTAGGCGTACGTTCGGCCCCCACGAGCGGGGGTAATGCTCCGTCCCTTGAGCCGGATGCCACGTCTTGGCATTTAGAGCCCAATGGGCACTTCTCCACCAGGTCCTTGTACCAGGCCCTGGTGGCTACTCCTGGGCCTCAGGAGTTAAATCTCCTTTGGAAGATCAGAGTACCACTGAAGATTCGAATCTTCCTTTGGCAATGGGTGCGGGGCCGTCTCCCATCCGGGACGAAAGTGCGCAAGCGCAATGGCCATGTGGATGGTAACTGCCCCTGTGCGGTGTCCCTGAGGACACTAACCATATTTTCTTCCGTTGTCCGGCTGCCATTTTCTTATGGAGCTGCCTTCGAGAAACAATGGGAGGTAACTGGGCCCATGACAACCCCCCGGATCTCTTTCGGGAAATTGTTGATTCCCCGTGTAGAACTCGCCCCATCCTTTGGGTGGCGATTAGTTCGCTAGCTTGGACGCTTTGAAATGTGCGCAATAAACTTGTGATTGAATATGCGATTCCACTTCGGGCGACTGACGCCATTTACAAAATGTGCGGATTCTTGCAGCTCTTGCGACCGCTTAGCAAGCGGCGTCATCGGGACGGCATCAACACCATCATCGCCGGACTTCGCTCCACCGCCATCTCCCTCGCGCCACCGTTACATCCTCCACCCCCGGAGCCTGATTAGCTAGTTGCTTTCTTTTGGGGTTTGTTGTGTTGTGCCCCCAGCCAGACCTATTTTATTTTATTGTTGTTGTTGCCCATGAACATTAAGCTTGTGGATTGGTGGTATGCTTTATAATATAAAGCGAAGGGAAACCCTATTTCGTGAGAAGGAAGCTTTGAGTATTTTCTAAGATGCTGGCGAATTTAAAGATCTTCAAGATTGGCAGAAAAGCTAATATATTCCTAGAAAACAATATCACGTCACAGACGGCTGCGCTCTCAAAACTATATGCGGTTATTGTTTAAAACTTTTCGCGGATATACCTGGTATATATACGAGCTATACGGTTTCGAACAAGAGTCATGAGATTTTGTTATACATGCATGACAGTTGCATGTATTATGCAAGAAAGAGAAGTCTTACAGGGTGAATACACGATCAGGACAGAGTCCTGGCATTATTGGATCAACATAACTGTGCAATCTATACGTATGCGTACATACATACATACATGCACCTACCTTCTTATTGACCACATATACGAGTAGTTACTACGTGCAGGCAAGTAGCAACGTCCGTATGTAGCATCTGATACTTAGTTGCAGACCTCCGCCCGATACATGGGCTCCGGGATCTCGTTGGGGCTTGCGCAGCAGCGGCAGCCACTATGCCCGTGCCCGCAGCACTGGTACCGGCAGCCGCTGCCGCTGCCGCCGCCGCCACCCCCATGGCCAGGGTAGCCGCCGCCACCTCCGCCACCACCGTGGCCAGGGTAGCCGCCGCCACCTCCGCCGCCACCGTGGCCAGGATACCCGCCGCCGCCGCCCCCGTGGCCAGGGTACCCCCCGCCGCCGCCGCCGCCGCCGCCGCCATGGTAGCCACCGCCTCCGCCGCCGCCGCCGTGGTAACCCTGAACACCGGCCTTAGTCTCTTCCTTCTTGGCCTCTGCATGAACAAAAACGGTATGCATGTGATTAGTAGCAGTAGCAACAGGTTTCTTTGCCTAATGATGTGCTGCTAACTAGCTCACGAGTTTGTTCAGCTGTGGCCACGAGGAAAGCCGCAGCAAGCAGGACAGCAAACACAACGAGACCCTTGGACGCCATGCTTGACACCCTCATCGACCGATTGAGCAGAGTACTTTCTAGTAGCTTGTGTGAAGTGTGATGAATGAGATAGATACCCATGAAGACGAAGCCAATTTATAGGCGGGAGACGCCAATGGAGGCATTGATAGGATAGGAGGAGCTGTGACCAAGTTGAGGCTGCGCTCTCGGCTCCCCTCTCCTCCATGAATCCATGCATGGTTGTCGGCAACATGTACACTACGTGGACGTGAAGGGCCCCGTTGGTGGGACAAGAGCGCGCGTTACCGGTTGGGAGATGGACGGTATGCATTAATGTCTCGCGGACACCTCGTGCAGGGGTGAGAAACGCGACGAAGTTCGACCCGGTGTCATGCATGCACGCATCGATCAGCTAGCCCCGGTAGATATTATCATACTATTGTGACACGGGTGCATGAATGTAGCTGCACATCCAAATCGATCGGATAGAATGCACATGTCTTCTGAATTTGGAGAGCTGTACAGTGGAGATCGTTGAAACGTGTATGGTCGTTCTCGAAGGTAACGTGGTGGCTCTTCGAACCGGCCATGTACCATGTATTTTCTTAACGATGATTTGAAGATTGCTCACCATGCCTGCCATTGCTATCATTTTTTCTTCATATTTTCATCTTCAGAAACAAATTTCTTGTGAGTTTAGCTCCGGACTTGATTGATAATGGGGTTAATGTTTGTCAATATGCGGATGCCATGGTGTTATGTACTTCCTCCGTTTCGAATTACTTGTCGCAGGTATGGATGTATCTAGATATATTTTAGTTGTAGATACATCCATTTCTGCGACGAGTAATTTGGAACAGAGGGAGTAGTATTCATGACCCTAAGAAAGCTTAAAAACTTAAGTTGTTGCTTTATGTTTTTGATTTTTTTTCTATTTGGGCTGATAATAGTGTTACTGAATTTTATGCGGATATGTTCCTTGCCTATGAAATATTTAGGGGTTCCTGTTATTTTTTTTCCTGAGCTTAAGACTATTGACTGATTTCCTGCTAGCTAAGATGTTGAAAAGGTTGGACATTTGGAAAGGTGGCTCCTCTTCTGGTGGTAGACTTAGGCCCTGTTCGGATCCCCTCCGCTCCCCAACTGCAGCTCCGGGAGCGGAGGGAGCGCCAGCGCAATCAGGCGGAGTGGCTCGAACCCAACTCCTCGCGCGGAGCGGAGTTGACGGTCTGGAGAGCTACCGAACAGGCTTTTATTCTCATCAATTCTAGCTTGGCTGGTATCCCCTTCTATTTCATGTATATGTTCATGCTGAATAAAACTTCGTTAAAGAAACTGGACAAACCTAGGACGAAATTCTTTTGGGAAGGTGTGAGTTTAAGAAAAATATATCATATGGTTAAATGGAAGGTGATTTATAGATCTAAGAGTAAGGGGGGACTTTGTGTTATTATATTGAGAAAGCAAAACATCAATCAATTAGTTAACTGGCGGTGGAAATTAGAGAATAATACTAACTTGTGCCAGTCTATAGTTAGAGCCAAATATTTCTAGAATAAAACGATGGCTTCAGTGAAGACTAGATTTTTCAGATTCTTCTTATTGGAAATCCATTATGAAGGTTAAAGATGTGTACATGTATGTCTGGTAGAAAAGTGACATTAAACAGTGGCAAACCTCATACATTTTTGGCATGATGCCTGGCTAGAGGGGTCCCTCTAGTGGATCAGTTCCTCGGCTTCATGACATTTTGCTTAGCCATGTACTTTTGCTGAGGCCGATGGCAAGAATTTTTTACTGAACTTTCGTAGCATAGTGAGCCTGGAGCAACGGAATTAGCGGCGTGGAATCCTCCATAGGGCAAGTGAAATTCTCTAACAAATGTCTTTGATTGTGTTAATTGGTCCTTGCAAAATCTGGCAATTTTTCCACCAAACTGGTTACCAATAGCTTGAGAGGGATGTTGCTGGAGCTAGTAATAAGTAGATTTGGAAAACTCATGATCCTCTTAACATTAAAATCTTCATGTCGCAATCATATCGTAAAGCCATCTTAACGCGGGATAAAATATGATAAAAAGGAAATGGTCAGGAAATCTTGTTTGTTCTATTTATGATTCGATTGAATCAACTAATCATTTTTCTTTCACTCGTGGTGCTGCTCGCTCTGTTTGGGGTACACATGGGAAGCTCTTTGGGGCGAAATGTTGTCCCAACTCTCTCTGGCAAGCGATGGCCTGGCTTTTATGCTTTTGTTCCTGGAATAGAGAAATATTATATGTTGTGTATCTCGACTGTTTGCTTGGGGATTTGGGTTACCTAGAACAAAGTGACGTTCGATGGCCATGTTATGCAAATTACTATCGAGGTTGTTCTCACTATCTGTTTTAGTTTACACTAGCACTAGTACAGAAACAACCTTTGGAGGTGGTATTTTTTTTGAGTACTTTTGGAGGTGGTATTGTTCATGGCCCGCCGGTGGTTCGTACCGCCTCAAACCTTGTGTCTTTAATACTCCGTCCACCGGAGGCAGTTTCCAGAAGCGATTGCGAAATACTAACTGCTTCTAATGTTTTCAGCCACGTAGGAAGTTTCCCCTTAAGAACCGTCTCCATTTAATCCTCAGGGTTCTCTATTTCATTTCATTTTGGACCCATCCCAAAATAGAAATTCACATAAACTACGATTCAACACTTAGCAAACTATTCCATAAAATATCACATGCGCTAACATACAATACCACTTACAACAAGAAACAAGTTCTGTAAGACACAACAAAGTAAAGTCCTAAACATCAGACAAATCCCAACACTTAAACACAATCCTAGGGTTCAAGCAAAAACAATGGCAACTCTAGCACCTCCTCCAGCATCTCGAGCACCACAGGCTCATCCAGCGGCAGAATCATCACTTTCTTCGTTAGAAGAGGAGGAGGCATGATCTCAGTCGGCATTAGGACATACAATCCTGGAACATGGGGCCTGAGCTATGAAACCTTGGTTGCCCTCATAATTGTTGGCCATTGGGTGATGGTGCATTGCATCAAGTTGGTGCCATGAAGACAGGAAGCAGAGAATGCACTTTTGAAATTGACAAGAACAACATCCTTGACATAATGATCAGCAACCCTGAAGTTCCATGACCTAAAAGGTGATGAAGAGCATAGGCAACAATGCAGGCATGTGAAAAAATTTGGTGCTCCTGACCTTGAATATGGTAACATTGTCGACAACACCATATTCCACATACAGCTTTAGCTTTGTGGCATAAGCTATATTCACGACCTCAAGAGGACGACCATACAACTGAAAAAGGAAAATAAACAAAATAAATAAATTAGATAAACTAGATGATACCCCTCAAGTTGTTGTGGTAATCAAATGCAATATATTTCAGTGATGTTTGGTTGTATGAAACATGGATACAAAATGGTTAATTTAAATTCAACTAATAATGGAAAACTATTTCCCATGCATGCTGTGACAAGCATTTGCTCAAGCCGCATGTGTGCATCTTAAGATGACAGAAGTAGTACCCCTAAAAAAGATAATGGACGTAGCGGGGATAAATTATTAAAGTATATATGATGCCCACATCAGCACACTAAAAACAATTATGGGAAATTACCAAATCTAAAAGCAGATGTTTTGTATCATTTACTATTCATCTAAGAACAACATATATTTGTAGGTACCAACCTAAGCTAGAGAAAACTAAGAGCATGTGAGACCATCAAATGAAACTCAATGATAAAATTGTCCCAGAGCAAACACAAGCACAACTAGGAGACCAAAAGACAAATTTACCTCACCGTCCACATTCTGACTGCACTTGCTTCGAGATGGTATATCACCAGTAATACCTCTAGGCCTTTTCACCAATTGACATGTGGAAAACAAATGATAGTTGAACTAATTATAAAAACAAAATCATAGGTGCATTGTGCTCCAACATCGAAACATACTATATGTATGGATCATAAGGGAAACATTCATAACTATGCAAATATAGTGACACGGCATTTGGTGGAAGGAACATGGACTTTCACTTTGAGAAATGTTTAATCTAACACTTTTATTTGAAAGAGAAAAAATCAATCGGAAGGAAAAATTCATCTAGTTTTTCTATGGGTCTTTCTTTTGAATCAAGCGAATGAGTAGTGTCACCATAGGAAAAAATTTCTTACTAATATGATTTCCCCCTAATTTTCCACTAAATAAAAGGCCCCATATAGTACAAACTAGCACAGAAGATGAACAAAATTAGCTTAGCATTTTCACTCTCGCCGAGGGTCTTGCTAGGATCCATGCTTCTGGAATGTGAACCACAGAGATTTCATGGGCACGACACGTTTACTTCAATTAAAAAACAAAATAATAAGGAAACAAGGTGAAATCGAGTCTCGCTTACAAATAGAAAGTAGTGCACAATTATAGAATCAATAAAATATCAAAGAATCCTACATCGAGAACGCTCTCACGAAACTGTCAACAAGGAAGACCGAGAGAACGAAAGAGAGAAGAATATGTGAGGAGCATAAAAGGAGAGGAGAAGGGGGACGTGGATTTATTGCGTGCGAGCTCAAATGAGCTCGTTATCTGGTGCGTTCGATAGCCCAAGTGGATGTGTGCCCCATGGTTATACGAGAAGTGGGAAAATGATAGAAAAATACTACTGTGCAGGAATACTACGCAGCAGATGGGGCTGGTGGGCTTGTCTGTAACGAGCGGGGCGACGTCCGTCAACCGATAACCATTTGGGCCGTGGGCTAGAATCGGTGGTTCGATCCGATCCGTGGCCCAGAATCTTGCCGAGGAGGGTTGGTCTGCTTGATTCACGAATTGAATGCGTATTCCAGTGCCTTCTCCCCCCAAGCGGTGGTCTCATTAAGGTCCTGGCGGCTGGAGAAGTTGGGTCGTGGAGCGTCGCCGGCGACAAGCCATGGAGTTCCTGCTGTCGGAGTAATGGGCCACGAGTAGGCCAACCTGAGCCCCAGAACCTTTCAAGACATCGGGGTAGGCTGTGCCCCTCAAGGCCCCGGGACGAAGAGCCGCCTTCAAGAAGTCAATGGCAAGACGGCCGACTGACCACTCGCGGCTGAGTCCCACGGACGACCGCAGGGTAAGCCGACTCCTGACTGGCGACTTCCGGAGAAGCTGGCTTTGAGGAGTCGGCCTGCGACTCCAACAAACCCTGTGACCTCATCAAAGGGGATGGGGCAGGAGAGTGGCTATAGTGAAGCCCACTCCCGCCCCTTACCAAGGGCGGACATGGCCACAGCACGCTGTATCCCGAAAGATCTCCGTGCGGCGTGGCACTGTTGCCATGCCGGCCCTGACATCAGCACCGCATGACCGAATCCTGCACCCACGACGACTTGTTTGTACGGCTTTGAGGCAGCGGGTCCCACCAGTCGGTGAGACCCCAGGAGACGGCAAGAGGACCACCAGTCGGACCCGTCGGGAGTCGACCCGGGGAGTCGGCCGAGCCCTCCCCCGGGGCCCACGCACCATTAATCAAGATGTGATGGAGAGTGGCAATAGTGATTGCCCGCCAGGCGGCAGGGCTGTTGCCACGACCCCATGATCAAGCCCGCGTCATCAGAAGCACGGCTACAGTAATCAGCAGCCGGCAAGACCCGCCCGCGGCGGACGCGGCCTGTCGGCTCCGTACCAGGCCAGTCGGCGGGAAGACGGAGGCCAGAGGCGCTGACGGCTGGGCCTGCGTCCCGCTGGATTACCATTGTACCCCTGGGGGGTAGGCCTATATAAACCCCCCAGGGCACCCATGCAAAGGGTTGGAACCCATTAGCTCTAGGCCAGATCATATAGAAGGGAGAGAGCTAGCCTTGCCCTCTCCTACCTCCAAGAAACAGCTCAAGGAGCAATCATGTAAACACTTTGCCATAGTGATCATGCGGAGACCCGGCAGAGCAGCAGTAGGGGTATTATCTCCCTGGAGAGCCCTGAAGCTGGGTAAGATTCGCCGGCGTGCATGCCTTCGCCTCATCCCGTTTCCAGGCACCGGCGACGTTCTACTCGCCCCCACCATGATAAGCCATCCTTTGGCATATGTCGCACCAAAACCCCGACATTTGGCGCCCACCGTGGGGCCTGGTGCACCGCCGTCCGGAGACCTATTCTGGACGGGAACCCTTTTTCTCCTTGGCGAGCGCAGCCAGCCAGGCACGCTAGACAGAGTTTGCGCCGACGCGCTAAGCGGCGTTGAGATCGCCTGCGCAGCCAGCTGCCTGGCCAAACTTGTCGACGAGGTTCGCCTCTCCGACGAACCTGCATCCAATGCAGGCACGGGTGGCCCCGAGAGCCTCCTCGCGGGCCTCCTCGATCAGCTCCACATTTCCGGCGAGCCTGCCGTAGACTTAGAGTCCGTAGGCTCCACCGACCCGATTCTGGTCGACTCCGACACCGCGTCGCTCGACGCATTCCCCACCAATGTGGTGGTCTACGACAAACCTCTCCCTCGCGCGAAGAGCAACGGAAGTACCGTCACCGAGGTGCTCGTCATCAGTCATGACGAGCTCCCCGGCGGAGGAGCGCACGACTCACTCGGCGTGGCGCTACAAGACCTAACTGCGCCCATTCCGGAAGACGCTGACGCAGAGACGTTGGAGGCGCGCCGCCTTCAGCTCGTTGAAGGCGCGAAGAAGCTGGCCAGCATGAGGTGCTTGTTAGAAGCCTACCAGCGAGAGATGGATCGCGCCGTCGGTGGCTCGCCGGCCCCGGCGCGGCCCAGCAGCGCGGCGTAGCCATCGCCAACCTGTTTGGGGCAAGCCGCCCTGTGTACGCTACACTAGCGGAGAACATCCGAGCCGCCCAGGCAGCGGCGGATGAGCTGGACAATTTCGAGGGTGAAGAACGCCGCCTCATGATGGAGCGAGTCCAGCGGCTCCTCGAGCGGCCGCCGCGCAGAACGAGGCCGGCTGCTGCACGGAGGCGCCGCATCGGCCAAACGACGACCTTCACCGAGATCAAGGCGCGACGTCTCAGAGCCGACTGGCGGCGCCCGAGGAAGAAGAGACAAGGAGCCAGCTGTCATCCACAGTCGGACTCGCATTACCATAGAGCGCGACCGAGACGGCCGCCCGAGAGCAGTGGAACGACGGGACGACTGTCCGCCTCCCCCTCCCCGCAAGGAGAGGCGAGTCTCCCCGCCGCCTGTTGACCATCCGACTCTCGGCGACCGCCTTGGCCGCCGAGAGGGAGTTGGAGAGAATGACGCCTGCCACCGGATCGACCGACTTCACCGATCCTTAGCGCTGGAAGAAGAAGACGAGCTGGGTCCGCCTTGTTTCGGGCCCCGCATAAGGGACGAGCCCTTTCCCAGAGGGTTCACGCTCCCGAGAGACATGCCCAAGTATACCGGTTCCGAGAAGCTGGAAGACTGGCTAGTCGACTACTCCACGGCTGTCAGCATAGCAAATGGAAACAAGCGTGTCGCCGTAAAGTACGTTCCGCTCATGCTCCAGGGCACGGCCCGGACATGGCTGAACAGCCTGAAGCCCCGCAGCATCAACAGCTGGGTCGACTTCACCGAAGCATTCGTCCGCAACTTCACCAGCACGTACAAGCGTCCTCCCAAGCCTCGTCAGCTCTCCTTGTGCGTGCAAGGCCCCGACGAGTCGACTCGTGATTACCTCACGCGTTGGGCTGAGCTTCGGAACTCCTGTGAGGGCGTGCACGAGGTGCAGGCCATCGAGTACTTCACGGCCGGGTGCAGAGAAGGCACCCTCCTCAAGCACAAGCTCCTCTGCGACGAGCCATAAACCCTCGACGAGCTGCTGATCATAGCGGACAAGTACGCCACGGCCGACTCCTCCAAGAAGGCGGAGATTCAAATCAGCACAACTGGCAAAGTGGCCCCTCAAGCTCCAAGAACTCCTTCGGCAGACGCCAACCGGCGACAACAGCAGGGCGACCACAAGCGCAAGGCCCCTCAGCCGGCTTCCAGCAGCCGGCAGGTCGCGACCGTTGAAGCCCAGCAGCCAGATGAGCAGCCTCCGCCCAAGCGACAGAAAGGCGGCAAGCCAAACTGGTTGCCGGCCTTCTCCTATGAGCAGACCCTGGATGGACCTTGCAAGTTCCATAGCGGCGCGAAGCCGTCGAATCACACCACCCGGAAGTGCCACTGGCTCACCAGGATCGCTAAGGGAGACAGCCTCCTGCCTCCCCCACCTGCTGGGAAGCCGCCTCCGCCTCCGCCCCAGCAGCCGGCTGTCAGGCCAGTCGGCGCAGTATAAGACGAATACCCTGAAGAGCATGGAGCCTACATGGTGTTTACCAGTATGGCTGATGATCGACGCAGCAGGCGGCTGCAGCAACAAGAGGTGAATGCAGTAGCATCGGAGACGCCAGAGTTCATGCACTGGTCCGAGAAGCGCATCAGCTGGAGCAGGGCTGACCACCCAGAAGTGATGCCGAGTCCGGGCTCCTATGCCTTGGTCCTGGACGCCACCTTTGCTACGGACAGACGAGCCGCGCGTTTCTCACGAGTTCTGATAGATGGAGGCAGCAACATCAATATCCTGTACAAGGACACCATGGAGAATTTAGGAATCAAGCAAAGACAGCTTCAGAACAGCCGAACTGTGTTCCACGGCATTGTTCCTGGGCTTTCCTGCTCACCAATCGGCAAGATCCTGATGGACGTCCTCTTTGTAGACAAAGATCACTTCCGTCGAGAGTCTGTTTGGTTTGAGGTGGTGGACCTCGAGAGCCCATACCATGCGCTACTCGGCCGACCTGCCTTGGCCAAGTTCATGGCGGTCCCCCACTACGCCTACCTCAAGATGAAGATGCCCAGTTCTAGAGGAATTCTGACTGTGGCTGGCGACTATCGGAAGTCGTCTGCTTGCGCGGCTGAGAGCAGTCGGCTGGCCGAGTCCCTGGTAATCGCGGCCGAGAAGCGGCTCCTTGAGCGAGTTGTGGCGATGGCCGGCAAGCATCCTGAGGTATCACCCAACCCAAAAGAGTCGGAGGCTGAGGGTTCGTTCAAACTGGCCAAAGAGACAAAGAAGATACCCTTGGATCCGCAGCACCCAGAGAGGTACGCTGTCGTAGGTGCAAACCTCGACAGCAAATAGGAAGGCGAGCTCGTCGATTTTCTCCGTGAGAATCGGGACATCTTCGCATGGTCCCCCAAAGACATGCCAGGTGTACCGAGGGAATTCGCCAAGCACAAGTTACATGTCCGATCTGATGCAAAGCCGGTCAGGCAGCCCCTGCGCCGCCTATCGAAAGAGAAGAGAAGAGTTGTCGGAGAAGAGATAGCCCGACTCCTAGCAGCCGGCTTCATTATGGAAGTGTTCTTTCCAGAATGGCTGGCAAATCCGGTCCTGGTACTAAAGAAGAACAAGCAGTGGCGAATGTGTATTGACTACAGGAGCCTCAACAAGGCCTGCCCCAAGGACCCATTTGCTCTACCAAGAATTGATCAGGTGATAGACTCCACAGCCGGATGCGAGCTGTTGAGTTTTTGGATGCATACTCAGGATATCACCAGATCAAGCTGAACCCGGCTGACAGACTGAAGACCGCCTTCATCACACCGTTTGGAGCCTTCTGCTACCTCACCATGACGTTCGGCTTAAGGAATGCCGGCGCCACCTTTCAGCGTTGCATGCAGAAGTGCCTCCTCAAGCAGCTCGGCAGAAATGCCCACGTCTACGTAGACGACGTGGTGGTGAAGACGGAAAAGCGCAGAACGCTGCTGGAAGACCTCAAGGAGACCTTTGAGCACCTACGCCGATTCCAGATCAAGCTCAATCCCGAGAAGTGTGTCTTCGGAGTACCAGCCGGCCAACTCCTTGGCTTCCTGGTCTCTGAACGCGGCATAGAATGCAACCCAATAAAGATCAAGGCCATTGAGAGAATGGAGGTACCCAGCCGACTGCTGGATGTGCGAAGGTTCACCGGCTGCTTGGCGTCCATCAGCCGATTCATCAGTCGGCTGGGCGAGAAAGCTCTCCCCTTATACCAACTCATGAAGAAGACCACTTTTTTCGAGTGGAACCATAAGGCAGACAAAGCTTTTCTCCAGTTGAAGAAGATGCTGACTACTTCACCCGTCCTGGCGGCTCCGACCCCCAAGGAACCTATGCTCTTGTACATCGCCGCCACCAGCCGGGTGGTCAGCACGGTCATTGTAGTAGAACGCAAGGAGGAAGGCAAGGCACTACCTATCCAGAGACCAGTATATTACCTGAGCGAAGTACTGTCGACCTCCAAGCAGAACTACCCCCACTACCAGAAGATGTGCTATGGTGTACACTTTACTGCCAAGAAATTGAAGCCTTACTTTCAAGAGCATCCAATCACGGTGGTCTGCACGGCCCCGCTTGCCGAGATCATTGGTAGCTGAGATGCTTTTGGCCGAGTGGCCAAGTGGGCCATCGAGCTGGCTCCCTACACCATCCACTACCAGCCCCGCACCGCTATCAAGTCACAAGCATTGGCCGACTTTCTCGTTGATTGGGCCGAGACCCAGTACCTACCTCCAGCGCCTGATTCCACCCATTGGCGGATGCATTTCGATGGTCCAAGATGCGCACCGGCTTGGGAGCCGGCGTCATCCTCACCTCTCCCAAAGGCGACAAGCTCAAATACGCGCTGCAAATCCACTTTGCCCCCTCCAACAACGTCGCCGAGTACGAGGCGCTCATTCACGGGCTCCGGCTTGCCAAAGAACTTGGCATCCACCGGATCTTGTGTTATGGCGACTCGGACTTAGTGGTCCAGCAGTCATCTGGCGACTGGGACGCGAAAGATGCAAACATGGCGAGTTACCGTCTCCTCGTGCAACAACTCAGCGGGTATTTCGAAGGGTGCGAGTTCCTCCATGTGCCAAGAAATGACAACGACCAAGCAGACGCCTTGGCACGAATCGGCTCTACCCGCCAAGCAATACCATCCGGCGTCGCCCTTCAACGCCTCCTCAAGCCGTCTATCAAGCCTTCACCAGAATCAGACTCCATTTTTGTGCCGACTCCTCCCGAAGACATCGGAACCGACTCCAGAGCCCCGACAGTCGGTATGGGGATTCCGGCAGATGGCTCCAAAGCCGCCACAGTCGAACCCGGCCCGGGGACTACGGCAGCAGACTCGAAGACTCCAGAACTCGACCCAAGGCCCGTGCCAGCCGGCCTGGGGACTTCATTAACCCATCAAGCAGTTGTTGACTCCAACCCGCCGCCTCCCAGCCCAACCTCCCTCGTCCAAGTCGCAGTTCTGGCAGTCGAAGAAGTAGCAGCACCCTCATGGGCCCAGCCCATCCTCAAATTCCTGGTGAGCAAAGAGCTGCCAACTGTTGAGACCTCAGCTCGGCAAGTACAACGCCGGGCGGCAGCCTACACCATAGTCAACAGAGAGATGGTCAGGCGCAGCGTCACTGGTGTCTACCAGCACTGCGTAGAGCCAGAGCAAGGCCAAGCAATTCTCAAAGACATCCATCAAGGCGAGTGCGGCCACCATGCGGCTTCAAGAGCGCTCGTCGCAAAAGCCTTTTGACACGGTTTCTTCTGGCCGACTGCCCTAGAAGAGGCCAAGCAGTTGGTCCAAAAATGCAAAGGGTGCCAGAAGTTCAGCTCCAAGCCGCACTAGCCTGCTTCTGCACTCAAGACCATCCCCATCGCCCGGCCTTTCGCAGTTTGGGGTCTAGACATGGTGCGACCATTCAAGACAGCACGAGGTGGCTTAACTCACTTGTCGCAGTGGACAAGTTCACCAAGTGGATAGAAGCGAAGCCAATCAAGAAGCCGAACGGCCCGACTGCCGTGACTTTCATCGCCGATATCACAATTCGGTACGACATACCACACAGCATCATCACCGACAACGGCACAAATTTCGCCAAAGGCGCCTTGGCCCATTTTTGCGCAACACAGGGCATCCGACTGGACCTAGCATCCGTCGCCCATCCACAGTCAAACGGCCAGGTGGAGCGAGCAAACGGCCTCATCCTGTCCGGCATCAAACCCCGGCTGATCGAGCCTCTAGAGCGCTCGGCTAGCTGCTGGCTCGACGAGCTACCAGCCATCCTCTGGAGTCTGCGCACGACTCCAAACAAGTCAACCGGCTTCACGCCTTTCTTCCTCGTCTACAGTGCTGAAGCCGTCATCCCAACGGACATAGAGTTCGACTCCCCACGAGTCACCATGTACACTGAGGAGGAAGCAGAAGAAGCACGACAAGACAACGTCGATCTGCTAGAAGAGGGCCGGCTGTTGGCACTTAGCCGGTCCAGCATCTACTAGCAGAGCCTACGCCGATACCACAACAGGAAGGTCAGGCCAAGATCTTTCCAAGAAGGCGACCTTGTGCTCCGGCTGATCCAGTGAACAGCCGGCCAGCACAAGCTGTCGGCGCCTTGGGAAGGCCCTTTCATCATCAGCAAAGTACTAGGCAACGACTCCTACTACCTGATTGACGCTCAGAAGCCCCGAGCACGCAAGAGGGACGACTCCGGCAAGGAGACAGAGCGGCCATGGAATGCAAATCTCCTTCGAAGATTTTACAGTTGATGCAGTATGTACCACGCTACCTTTTGTATTAAAGTACCAAGACTTCGGGCCCCCCGAGACGAGCTCGGGGACTGCCCTCTTTTGTCTGTATGATAAAAATTATGCCTGCAAGTATGTTACTCCTTTTTATGCCGTTTGGCACCGGGCTCGACAAGTCGGCCCGGGGACTTGCCGCCTTGCACTATGAAATGCTTCCTGTAGTCGGACAAGTAGTGTGTAAACGCCTAAACCGTCTCCTGTCAGAAGCCGCAGCTCGCAGAGCGACTGTACGGTGGGCAGAAGTAAGGTAGAATGGGCATTTGCATGAAAAATGGCTAAGGACTCAAAGCATAAAACATAGCTCAAGACGGCTTCCAGCCTTTTTGCAAACCGACTCTCGAGTAGTCGGATTGCCGCCTCCTATTCAACTTGCTCAAAAACTCTTAAAAACGGCTAAGTACTTGCCTTCCCAAAGTTGCCAAGCATTTGATCCAGCGGCAGTCCGCAGAGCGGCTGTCCGATTGGCAAGGCAGGCAACTAAGAGAAAGCAGCAAAGGAAAAAAGTCAAAAGAGCAATGAGCAAGAAAAGATAGAACTCGGATAAATATGTTTACATAGCATAAGCCCTTGGCCGAATCTTCGAGTAGAAGTTCAAAATACACCCCGTGGGTGGAATTGTGCGAATTAAGAAGTTCTTCAAAGACTACTAAAGCAGATAAAATAAAGGTAAAGCGGCAGCTTAGGAAGCAGCTGACGGATTCGGAGGGTCGGACGAGGCGGCAGCGTCAGGCGTCGGGGCGGCCGGCTGGCTAGTCTTGGTTTGATCGCCTCCGGCGGCAGTCGGGTCGGTCGCAGCGGCTCATTGCCGGAGGCGCGGTCGAGCTGAGGCTGGCCGTCTGCTCCATCTTCTGGTGCCTCCGTCTCGCCTCCGTCCTCCGCCTCGCCTTCCTCCTCGACGCTGGAGCCAATCACCTCCGCCGAGTCCTCGCCGTAGTCTGGGTTCATCCCAAACCACTCCGGCGGTACCTCCTCGCCGTCTTCAGACCGCTCGGGGATGAAGATGCTGGTGTCGGTGTACTCGGCGATCGCCGCAGCACGCTTGACGAGGGCGTCTTCCGCAGCTGCCAGCTCCGGCTGGGCCTCCGACCGAAGCGTGGCCAGCCAGTCTAGATCCAGCCCCGGATACCACGCCTTGACGAACTCCAAGGCCCGGCGCGCTCCAGCTCGGGCCGAAGAACCCTTCCAGGCCTCAAGACGACCAGTCGCAACCTCTAGCCAGTCGGCCGTCAGGCTGGGGGTGCACGGAGCCTGCATGTCCGGCCACAGGGCGGCAATCGCCTGGGCACCGACACGCTGAAGCCGGCGCAGCATCCGGTGAGTCGGCCGAAGGCGAGCCTCGATGCTCAGGATGTTCTCGTCAAGGGTTCGGGGGGCGTCGGCGGCGATCTCTGTGCCCTCCGCCCTCCGACCGTTACGATCAGCCTCGATGGCTTGGATGGCGGCCTGCGAGTGCCCAGGAAAGAAGTCTGCCAAGATGGAAGAAACGAAGAAGCAAGTCAAAAACCAGGAGTCGGCACGACTTATAATCGGCAGAAAGTAAAGAAACTCATCATCAACGATGTCTTCAATCTCATGGAAGCCGGAGGCCAGCATCGCCTCCTTGTCAGACCGGGAGGAGCGCTCGCTCGCGAACTCGGCCAGGAGGGCGGTCTCCGTCTCTTCCGCCTCCCTCTGTGTCTTCACAAGCAGCTCCTTCTGCTCTGCCAATTGAGTGGCCAGCAGATCGCGCTCCGTGGCGAGCTTGCTGCACTCCTCCCCTTTGGCGCGCAATGCGGAGTTGGCTTCGCTCAGCTGCTGTTGAAGAGCAGCATTGGCTCCTGAAAAGAAGAAAGAAAGAAGACGTTAAGTCATTAATAAAGAAGATCGCCGGGGAGATCCGGCCCGACTGCTCAGCAGTCGGCCCGAATCTCGGAGACTACAGCCCGCGAGTGCGCCAGCGCGCCCCCGCAAAGAAGGGAAAAGACTTACTCTGGCTCTCCGACAAATAGGCGGTCCGCTTACCCAGCTCTTCAACATTACGGTTGAAGGCAGTGACGCGGAGGTTGTGGTAATTCTGCGTCAAGCATTTCAGACAAAAAATTAATACCCAGAGTTCATCAATTGGAGTTCCGGGCCGCCTGCTCAGCAGCCAGCCCGAAACTCGGGGACTACACCCAGTGGGTGCACTGGCGCGCCCCCACAAAGAGGAACAAGGAAACAAGGACCAAAGGAAAAAACATACCCGGACGGCTGCCTGCGACGCCAGGTACGCCTTGGTGCAATTCTGGAGAGCGTCGCCCTCGGCACGAAGCTTCGCCTGGACGTTCAGAAGCGCCTGGTTCAGCGGCCCTGTGCCGCCTCCTCGCACCCACCCAATGGGCGCAGCGCTCATCGCTTTGGCGTCTGGGATCGCCGAGCTGGCGGTGACGGCCTCCAGGGGCGGGGTGCCGAAGTCGCCTTCTCCAGACGGCGGCGCGTCGGTGGGCCAACTTGGAGGAGTAACCTCGCCACGGCCTCGTCTTCGGTCGGCGGCACCGGAGGGTCCGCTGGCTGCTTGCCTTGCGCTCCCTCAGACGGTGGCGGAGGCGGCGGCGGAACGATCACGTCCGGCGTAGAAGGGTCGCCGCCTTCCCTCTCCACGGTGGGGCTCTCGCCGCCAGCTTCCCCAGTCTGTCCCGTGAACTCCGGAGGCGGCGGCGCAGAGTTCAACAGGGTGACGAACACCGCCGATTGGCGGCGTGCGCCCTCCTCAGCCTGCCGCTTTGTCGCGGCGGCAATGTAACACCCGGGATATGACTTTCCCAATTTGTACTCCAACTCTTGCCGTTTTCGGCGTTAAGTTATTTTATTTTCTCGGGTTCGGGTTTTTGTCTCCGTGTGTTATTGTCGTTTTCATGCATCTCATATCATGTCATCATGTGCATTGCATTCACATACGTGTTCATCTCATGCATTCGAGCATTTTCCCCGTTGTCCGTTTTGCATTCCCACGCTTCGTTCTCCTCCGGTGGTCATTTCTAGCTTTCTTTCATGTGTGGGGATTAAACATTTCCGGATTGGACTGAGACTTGCCAAGCGGCCTTGGTTTACTATCGATAGACCGCCTATCAAGTTTCGTATCATTTGGACTTCGTTTGATACTCCAACGGTTAACCGAGGGACCGAAAAGGCCTTGTGTGTGTTGCAGCCCAACACCCCTCCAATTTGGCCCAAAACCCACCTAAACCTGCTCCATCATCTAGAGCGTTCGATCACGATCGCGTGGCCGAAAACCGCACCTCATTTGGACTCTCCTAGCTCCCTCTATGCCTATATATACCTCCCCCATTTTCAAATCCGGATCTCCCCCGTCCTAACCCTAAAATTTCGGATCTCCGCCGCCGCCGGACAAAAACCGCGCCGACGGACATTGTCCGCTTCACCGCCAGCCACCCACGGACCGCCACGTGGCCCGCCGCGCCGCCTCCCACCACCGAAGCACGCCGGGCCCAAGGTCGGCCCTCTCCGCGCCGCGCCCGGGCCCCGCCTCCTCCTCCCGAGAGCCTCGCCGCGCCGCCCCTTCGCCTCGTCGCCGGGCCGCCGCG
>NC_041382.1:741916173-741918515 GCF_002162155.2 Triticum dicoccoides | reverse complement strand
CGCCGCGCGCCATTGTCGCCGTCCCCGCCGGCCGGTGCGCCACCAGCCGCCCGCGGCCACCTCGTCGCTCCGGCGACTTCGCCTGCGCCGGAGACCGTGCCCCCGCCGGCGACCGGCCTCGCCCTGCGCCTCCCCTCTTCAACTCCGGCGTCGGTGAACAGTGCTCCGGCATGCCTCGATCCACGCGCTGGATCTGGATCTGAGGAGACTCTCGGTTGACTTTTTCATCCCCAAACCCTAGCTCATGTGCTCATCTTCGTCATGCTATATCTCCGCATCCGTTGCTCCGTTTTTGGCATATAGCATATCAAAATGTTCATCTCAGAGAGTACATCATTTCATTCCATTGGATCATTTTCATTTGAGTTCTTCTTGATGCCCGAAATGCTGTTAGAAGAGGGCTACTTGAGATAATTGTCAGATCTGCTACTCCATTTGCATATTTGTCATTTTTTCCATGATTATTATGTGCATGATATGCCCATGAGCTCTACATATGTTTTGTTAAGGGTTTTGCCATCTTTTCAGAGGTGCAACCCATGTATTTTTGTGATGTGTGTGGTGACTAGCACAAGCTTGCAAAGTGGTGCACTTGTTAGTGCTGATTTCAGGGACTTAGTAATTTCACAAAGTCCTTGATCTGTTTATTTCATATGGCCATATGTTCATGTTGTTTCTGAGTGATCCGTGCCTCTTTTGAGGATGATCAGTAAGGATGTTTTGTTAATCTTGTAGTGCTATATCCATCCATGTCTTTGTTTGCAATTATGGAGCACCCTAGCTTGAGTTAATCGAGCTCTACTTTTGCTACTTTGTGAATCTGGGCAGATTGTCAACTTGTTTGCAATTTTGCTGATGATGTTGTAGTTGACCCGTGCATGCTATGCTATTGTTCTTGCCATGTCTAGCTTGCATTTTGTGTATTCTTGATGGGTGTATGCTTAGTTTGTCATGACTTTCTCCGTAGTGAGTGCATCGAGCTCGTAAACATGCCTACTTGATATCTGTTATCAGCATGCTCCAGTTTTCACTAAGTCTGAGATCTGATTATGTTCTTGCCATGTTCGCATGCTTGCAATTGTATTTTCTGATCCCTTTTGGCTCAAGGTCATTAAGGGACTTTTGTTAAGCTCTTTGAGTAGCTCCATGCCATGCTTTACTTTGCCATGTTCAGGTCCTGTAGCTTGTAGTTTTGTTGCTCCGAAGAGGGCTACCTGATCTGAAATTCCAGACAAGTGTTAATTTCACTAAGTCTGAGATCTGTTTGCCATATGCATTTTTGCCATGCTTGTTTGAACCTGTTAATGTATGAATTGGCCGTAGCTCAGTGCTAGACTTTTGTTAAGCATCATGAATGCATCCTTGCCATGTATTTTGATGCCATGTTTGGGTGGTGTAGCATGTTCATCTTATTGCATTTAGATGGCTACTTGCTGTAAATCGCAGACCGGTGTCATATTTGTTTTGCTTGCCATTTCCAAACCGTAACTCCGATTCCGGTGATCTTTATATCGTTTTCAAGCGATTTCATCTCATCTTTCCAGTGGCACACTTGGATTTCCAAGTTGAGTCTAGGGTCATGCATTCCTTGTCACATCTTGCATATGCATCCCGCATCGCATCCCGCATAGTATACCATGTTTGCATCATATTGGTTGATCCTTGCACGTGGTTGATTGTGTCCTTGTTGCTTGTTTGTCTTGTTTGGGTAGAGCCGGGAGACGAGTTCGCTAACGAGGAGCCCGTTGAGTTTGCTTTCGAGGATCCGGTCAACTCTGACAACTGTGCAGGCAAAATGATCATACCCTCGAAATCACTACTATCTTTGCTATGCTAGATTGCTCGCTCTTTTGCTATGCCAATGCTACGATGCCTACCACTTGCTTTCAAGCCTCCCAAATTGCCATGTCAAACCTCTAACCCACCATGTCCTAGCAAACCATTGATTGGCTATGTTACCGCTTTGCTCAGCCCCTCTTATAGCGTTGCTAGTTGCAGGTGAAGATTGGAGGCCGTTCCTTGTTGGAACCTTTATTTACTTGTTGGGATATCACTATATTATCTTGTTATCTTAATGCATCTATATACTTGGTAAAGGGTGGAAGGCTCGGCCTCTCGCCTAGTGTTTTCTTCCACTCTTGCCGCCCTAGTTTCCGTCATATCGGTGTTATGTTCCCGGATTTTGCGTTCCTTACGCGGTTGGGTTATAATGGGAACCCCTTGATAGTTCGCCTTGATTAAAGCTTTTCTAGCAATGCCCAACCTTGGTTTTACCATTTGCCACCTAGCCTCTTTTTCCCTTGGGTTTTCGGAGCCCGAGGGTCATCTTATTTAACCCCCCC
>NC_041382.1:741900008-741916022 GCF_002162155.2 Triticum dicoccoides | reverse complement strand
GAGTGTTGGTCCAACTCGTCAGCCGCCGGTGGCTACCAGGGGCAACTCTGGGCTGGCCTACCGGAAGTTTAGACAATCTGAGTGTGCCCTGAGAACGAGATATGTGCAGCTCCTATCGGGATTTGTCAGCACATTCGGGTGGTGTTGCTGGATTTGTTTTAACCTGTCAAAGTGTCTTGAAGAACCGAGGTACCGAGTCTGATCGGAACGTCTCGGGAGGAGGTCTATTCTTTCGTTGACCGTGAGAGCTTGTCATGGGCTAAGTTGGGACTCCCCTGCAGGGATTTAAACTTTCGAAAGCCGTGCCCGCGGTTATGGGCAGATGGGAATTTGTTAATGTCTGATTGTAGATAACTTGAACCTTAACTTAATTAAAATGAATCAACTGAGTGTGTTATCGTGATGGCCTCTTCTCGGAGGAGTCCGGGAAGTGGACACGGTGTTGGAGTAATGTTTGCGCAGGTTGCTCTCTAGTTTCTCGCTCGTGCTTTGCCTCCTCTTCTCGCTCTCTTTTGCGAATAGGTTAGCCACCATATATGCTAGTCGCTTGCTGCAGCTCCACTTATATTTACCTTGCCTTACCTATTAGCTTAAATAGTCTTGATCGCGAGGGTGCGAGATTGCTGAGTCCCTGTGGCTCACAGATTACTATTACACCAGATGCAGGGCCTGATGATTCCGCTCCAGGTGACGCGCTTGAGCTCAAGTGGGAGTTCGACGAAGACTCTCAACGATACTATGTTTCCTTTCCTTACGATCAATAGTGGTGCCCAGTTGGGGGTGATCGGGGCCGTGTCGCATGTTGGGTTATCTTTTATTTTGGCGCTGTAGTCGGGCCATGAGTGTTTGGTTGATGTAATGTTATTTATGTACTTTGGTTGACGTGGCGAGTGTAAGCCAACTATGTTATCTCCCCTTTATTATTATATTACATGGGATGTTGTAAAGATTACCTTACTTGCGACATATGCCTTCAATGCGATTATGTCTCTAAGTCGTACCTCGACACGTGGGAGCTATAGTCGCATCGAGGGTGTTACAGGCATCTTCGGCCTCCGCCAGTTTTTTCTTGGCGGAGGCCTCCGCCCTATCGGCCTCCGCCTTCTCCAGGCGAACGGTCTCTTCTTCGTTGCGCTTCTCCTGCGCATTCCGCTCTGTCGCCTCCCGGAGGTCAGCAGCGGGGTCAATCCGCCGAGTGGTGGCGGACGTCTCCGCTGACCCCATGACGGAGAGGGCGGTGACCCTCTCAAGGGTGAGGGGAGCCCTGAAGCAAGGGGAGGAAGCAAAGACTCAGACAAAGCCACAAAGAAGAATAAAGCATTAAGACAGAATACTCACACGGAGACCAATGGCGGCTTCTTCACTTCCTTACGGAAGTGGATGGCCTTCGCAGCTGCCTCGTCCCGCCGGGTCGCCGCAGCCGGACCCTTGGGCTTCTTCGGCCGACTGCCGAACAAGGTCGGCACGGCCCTGCGCTTCTTCCCGCCGCCTGGAGCCCCCGGCGCAGCAGAAGAGCCCGCGCTAGGCTGGCCGGCTCCTGGCCGATGGCGGGGGCGACTTCTCCCTCGGCGTCGTCGTCAGGCCAGTCGGCGAAAGTGGCCGAAGGCCTGAAGTCGCCTGCTGCTCCTCCTCCCTCGGCGTCGTCCTCCAGAGCCGCCGCCCCCAGACCGGGGTCAGCGACGTCGCTCTCCGCCCCGTCGGCGAGGAACTCGCGGGCCGGCCCCGAGGTGCCGGCTGGCGGGTGGAGGAGGGGATTCTGACCAAAGCCGACTGGTCAAAACAAACTCGGCAAGAAAAAAGACAATCCAAAGAAAGAAAGGAAAGGTAACTCACCACAGGCGGGGGGTTGGTGCGGGAGTACGGCTCCTTGCCGAACCGCCAATCCTCCAGGAGCTTGCTATCCGAGAGGTAGTTCACCATGAAGGCCACCTCCTCGTGAGGCATGTCCTTGGTGCACATCCGACTAGGGTCGCGGTGCCCGCTCATCTGGCATATCATATGGGGGCGGCCTTGGAGCGGGAGAACTCGGCGCGCCACGAAGGCGGCCAGCAGGTCTGGACCAGTCAAGCCCTCCGACTGCGTCAGCACTCGGAGTCACGCGATGGCGCCGGCTCCCGCAGGCGTCAGTGACTTGGCCCGATACGACCATTTGGGCAGTCTCCCAGCCGGCGGGCCGGCTTCGAAAGCCGGCAGGTTGACCCAGTCGCCCCTCGCGGAGATGCTCCTGACGTAGAAGTATGATCTCTGCCACATCTTCACCGACTTTATCAGCGAGATGGAGGGGAATGGGTTGTCGGCCCCCGACCTTCGCACAACGATGAAAGCGCCGCATTGAGCCGGCACGCCTGCAGCCTGGGTGCCGAGCTTGGAGAAGAAGAACTCCCCCAAGAGCTCGAGGGTGGGGAGGACTCCGAGGAAGCCTTCACACAAGGCCACGAAGGCGGACAGCAGCACCACTGTGTTGGGGGTGAGGTGGTGCGGCTGGAGGCCATAGAACTCCAGGAAGGATCAGAAGAAACTGCTCGCCGGCAGCCCCAACCCGCGCAAGCAGTGCGAGCGGAAGATGACCTGCTCGCCCTCCTGCGGCGCGGGGGAAATCTCCCCCTTCGGCGCAAGACGCACCCGCACGTGATCCTCGCCCGGGAGCCGACGAGTCCGGCGGAGGAACTCGACGTGGTCGTCGTGAACTTCGGAGCCGTCCCAGGTGCCGGAGCGCACCAGGGGAGGCGCGGCAGCAGAGGAAGAGCTCATCACGAGCTGATCGCCGCGGCGTTCGTTGGAGCTTGGGCGTGCGGCGGAGCGAAGAAGAAGAAGAAGAAGGAGATCGAGGAGCAGTGAGAAGGAAGAGAGCGAGGAGTGGTGGGAAGGAGGAGCGCGCGTGCCCCCCTCTTTCCCCTACTTATAGCCTCGTGGGCTGCGAAGCCGAGGGGCAGTCGTGGGATTTACTGCGCCCACGGCCCCACGACCCCCACGTTCCACGACAAAGTTACTGCGTGCAGTAACTCCATAAGAATCCCAACCGTCCGCCGGGGCCACGGCGGATCCGCTCGGGCGCCGAGGCGCGGTAGTGGCGGGCCCCGCCTATGGGCCTGTCCTGTCGCACGCGTAGGTTGGCAGAATGGCCCAGCCACGTGTCATCGCATGACAGGCCTAGAACGGGTGGCGGCATGGAGGCTTAGCTAGCACGCTACTTGGATCCCGCCGCGACGTTTGAAATATTGTGCGAGTCGGAATTGAGCGAGTCCGAGTTGAGCGAGACCGACTCCTTCTAGTCGGCCCGGCAGAAGTCCATCCAAGACCATGTGTTGAGCATCCGGAAGGAGAAACTTCTAAGGCTTCTCGGCCGATCATCCGCGGCGCCTCATCAGCTTCGGGGACTACTGTCGGAGTAATGGGCCACGGGTAGGCCAAGCCGAGCCCCAGAACCTTCCAAGACATCGAGGCAGGCTGCGCCCCTCAAGGCCCCAGGACGAAGAGCCGCCTTCAAGAAGTCAATGGCAAGACGGCCGACTGACCACTCACGGCCGAGTCCCAGGGACGACCGCAGGGTAAGCCGACTCCTGACTGGCGACTTCCGGAGAAGCCGGCTTTGGGGAGTCGGCCTGCGACTCCAATAAACCCCGTGACCTCATCAAGGGGGCCGGGGCAGGAGAGTGGCTACAGTGAAGCCCACTCCCGCCCCTTACCAAGGGCGGGCATGGCCACAACACGCCGTATCCCGGAAGATCTCCTTGCGGCGTGGCACTGTTGCCATGCCGGCCCTGACATCAGCACCGCAGGACCGAATCCTGCACCCACGACGGCTTGTCTGTACGGCTCAGAGGCAGCGGGTCCCACCAGTCGGTGAGACCCCAGGAGACGGCAAGAGGACCACCAGTCGGACCCGTCGGGAGTCGGCCCAGGGGAGTTGGCCGAGCCCTCCCTCGAGGCCCACGCACCATTAATCTAGATGTGATGGAGAGTGGCAATAGTGATCGCCCGCCAGGCGGCGGGGCTGTTGCCATGACCCCATGATCAAGCCCGCGTCATCAGAAGCACGGCTACAGTAATCAGTAGCCGGCAAGACCTGCCCGTGGCGGACGCGGCCTGTCAGCTCCGTACCAGGCCAGTCGGTGGGCCCCAATGGTCGGCGGGGAAGACGGAGGCCAGAGGCGCTGACGGCTGGGCCCGTGTCCCGCCGAATTACCATTAGCTCTAGGGCAGATCATATAGAAGGGAGAGAGCTAGCCTTGCCCTCTCCTACCTCCAAGAAACAGCTCAAGGAGCAATCGTGTAAACACTTTGCCATAGTGATCATGCGGAGACCTCGCAGAGCAGCAGTAGGGGTATTATCTCCCCGGAGAGCCCTGAAGCTGGGTAAGATTCGCCGGCGTGCATGCCTTCGCCTCATCCCGTTTCCAAGCACCGGCGGCGTTCTACTCGCCCCCACCATGATAAGTCAACCTTTGGCATATGTCGCACCAAACCCCCGACACCTGCTGCAACCAATACGTGGGTACGTCGTACTGCCCTTTCTAGTGCAAACCCCACACCCATCCGCACGCCGCTCCCCCCAACACCCGCCATCCCTACCCGGCGCAACTGTCTCGTTTATGTTGTTGTCATCCTTGGTCTGCAGATTTAACTTGCTTTTAGCCGTTGTATCAGATCCACTTTCTTGGAAGAGGTTGGCGAAAGTTTGGTGCCGCCGGCAGGTCCGGAGCTGGCCTCTGCGGCGGCGGAGCACCATGTAGTGGATATGGTGGTGGAGCTTCCGGTGTTGCAGCAGGAGACCTCACCATCCGTGCACCAGGCCGCCAGCGGCCATGCGCAGATTGTGGCAGGACAGGCGTCAGCCGGGGTTAGGTTGGAGAGCTCGCCCCCGTCGTCAGAGTTGTCCACTGGGAAGATGACTCCGCGAGCACCTGGGTGGAATAAGAGGTCAGTTGTGTGTGTTTGGCCTACTTAGCAGATTACAAACTATCATAACTAAATTGGTAGGACAATTTGATTATTTATATTGCATAACATGACATATTGTAGTGGTGTTGCTTAGGTTATCAGCAACTATGTGATTAGTTCTCATGCAGCAAGTGTGTACTTCAGTATCCAGGAAATGGTCGGGTGTCTTTGTACATTTTAAATCAGTTGTTTAGGAGGTAAGCTATGGTTTCATAGAATTATCTTCTGATGGCACATCAGGTGGAGAAAGATTAGTATGAGTGTACAAATAATTGTCTGTTTTTGTATGCATCCTCTAGGCGAAATTAGTATTTGCTAGCAAGATTGCCTGGTCCCTTCGTATTGAAATGTGAAGTTGGTTTTTCTGTCGCAGGTTGAGGATTGGAACTGCGGCCCCGAGCAGGCCACCGTGTCCAAACCGCATCAGTGCATTTGAGAAGGCAGTCCGGAGTTTTGCTGATAATCCTACGGAGACTGTTATCACGCCAGCTATCGGCACAACATTCGACTCGGTTGGTGAGGCTTACGACTTCTACAATTTGTACTCCTATGAGAAGGGATTTTGCATTTGTTATGGGAAAAGCGGGTTAAATGTGGAGAGGACAAAATGTATGCAGGAGATAGTTTGTGGTTGCTCGGTGAGTTAAACATTATTTTTTCCACTAGGACCTGCAACTGAGATTATTTTGTCTGTGTCTGTACTAACTTAATAACCTGGAAAAACATTTGCACAGGGAAAAGCAGGGGTCGAGAACACAAGATCTTGTCATTGTGAGTGTCCTGCTCTAATTGGGCTGCTACGAGCGAAGGACAATGACTGGTATATTGCGGAGCATAGGGATACGCACAACCACTCGTTGTCGCCTAATTTCGGTGAGACAATCCACTGGCCATCACACAAACACATTGATGTGTACACCAGAGATCTTGTGAATCAGTTGAGGCAGAACAATGTGAATTTGGCAAACGTGTACAACATCATTGGGTTTTTTTGGATTGATGGATAATGTTCCGTTCACAAAGAGGTCTTTGCGTAATTTATGTGGGAAGATAAATAGGGACCATGCCGAGGATGATGTGAAGAAGACAATTGATGTGTTTGCTGATATAGGGGCTAAAGGTCCACACTTCACGTATAGGGTTCAGTCTGACAACGAGGGGAGGATCAAGAATCTGATGTGGGCAACCCGGAGCAGTAGGTTGCAGTACTCATTTTTTGGGGATGTCATCACTTTTGACACAACTTGCCGAACAAACCTGTACGACATGCCTTTCGGCTTGTTTATTGGCGTGAACAACCACTTCCAGAGTATTCTCCTTGCGGGAGTCCTTGTGCGTGATGAAACTAAAGATAGTTTTGTATGGGTTTTCTCAGAATTCCTCCGAATGATGGCTGGCTCTCCACCTGTGACCATACTAACAGGTAATATCCTCGTATATGTTGTGAAATACTAAACATCTTAACAACTGCACCTTTGGGGGTGGGGGGTTAGATAAAGATTATATATTTCTGTGCTGATGGTGTTGTGCATCCACATTTGCAGATCAGAACCGGGCTATGGAGCTAGCAATCAAGAACGTTATGCCAAACACGACACACCGATGGTGCAAGTGGTATATCCCGAAAAAAGCAAAAGAGTCACTCGGTAGCTTGTACACAAAGAAAAGTGAATTCAGGACTGAATTTTATAAGGTGATAGATCACATGCTGACAGAAGATGAATTTGAAAAAGGTTGGGAGATGTTGCTGGACAAATACAAGCTGAGATCTCATCCGTACATGACAAACTTGTTTGAGATTTGTAAGAAATGGGCGAAACCTTATTTTAAGGGCGTTTTTTGTGCAAAAATGACTAGCACGCAGAGGAGTGAGAGTGCAAACCATATGGTAAAAAATTATGTCCCTCCAGGTTGCCCGATGCACATGTTTGTTCAGAAATACATGAGGCTGCAATTTGACCGGGAATCAGAGGAGAACTATGAAGAATAATGAACATGAATTGTAAGCTTTTCTTATATTGTCAGCTGTCCTTTGAAGTTTCAGACAGAAAACCATAGTACTAATTTCAAACATGGGGATGCTTTGGTGTTTTTTCTGCAGGGGAAGCCGTTACTAAGAGCGAATATAGCTGTGGAAAGGAATGCGAGCAAGATATATACAAGAGCAATGTTTGAACAGTTTGGACATATTCTATATGAATGTGGTGCTTATCAAGTTGAGGAGGTTGAGAAACACCAGACATATGTTGCGATCCACAGTGAAGCGGAGAAGAGAGAGAAATGGTGCAGGGTCTCGTACAAGGTTACTATGCTTGATGGAGGCAATGAATTCGAGTGCGAGTGTGGACAATTCGCACACATGGGCCTGCTGTGCTGCCATGTGCTGAAGGTCAGCATCTGAGCTTTTTCCGAAAGATTTGTCTTGATCTTGATTTGAGTAAATTGCATGTATTTGTTGTGCTTGTGTTTGTGTCCATAATTTCAGCTTTTGTTGTTTTGCAGGTGTTAGATTTTATTCGGGCTAAAGAAATACCAGAAAAATATATCGTGAAGAGATGGACAAAAGATGCAAGAGATATACTGTCAGCTCACCTTGTCCAATACCATAAGGATAGCATGAAGAACAATCCATTTTCATATAGGCACTTCACTATGTACATGCACGCGATGGAATTGGTGAGATTAGGGGACACCAGCGTGGATGCATACAACCATCTAATGGAATTTTCCAAGTCCAATTTGTCAGTAATGCTACCTTACGCAGAAGTGAGGGATGGTCTTGGGCTCGAGGGCAGGCTTGCAGACAAGGGAATCGTGGTCGATCATTCAAACCCTGCTGCAATAGTTGGTGAACAAGTTAACCACACACCGAAGGGGAGTGCATAGCTTGCGGGCAATGACTCGATGTCAAGGACAAGCAACCGTTTGGATGGGTTGCTGGCACCAGCAAAAAAGAAAGAGATGGGATGACCAATGACAAGTAGGGAGCAGGCTCCGTACGAAGGCATGAGCAAATGGACCAGATTTTGCACAATTTGTCATAGGCAAGGTCACAAGCGAACAACTTGTCCAGACCATGGAGATACCCCGAAGCAGCCTCGGAAGCCAGCTAGATGCAAGAATTGTGGCATCGAAGGTCATCGACGAAACAATTGCCATAAAGCAATGGCGGTAGAGCTAGGAGGAGGCATGTAAAGAGAATGATCTATCACATAATGCCAGGATATGTAGTAGTTTATGAACTTTGAAATCTGATGAGACAAATGTCCTGTATGTTGTTTGTATGTGATGCCAGTAGATTCTTGTGCTGTTGGTATCAACACATTTATGTTTCTTAGTTTTTTAGTATGAACCATGTCATGATGCCGTATGCAGAGAGGATACCTTTTTTCCCTTCTCACTGGCACGAAGAGAAATTCAGGGGATCAGGCAAGTGTTGCGCCGTCTAATGTATAAACTGGTTAGACCTGAACAAAATTTCATCCATTCCATGCGTGAGCATGTATTACTTGGTATGTCATAATAGATTGTTATGTCCAACAAAATGTGGAAACAGCAGGTGGGCCAGATTGTTGATGTGAGAGGTGCCAACATGATGCCATGTGTCATTACGCATGCTGTTTGGGCAATTTGAATTTTGAACCTCCAGGGCGGGCCTGCGCCTCGGCTGCAAGAATAAAAGAGGGTGGTTGATAGCTGGCTGCTCTGCTAGCTCGGGGCACTCGTTCTGAAGGAAAGTATTGGGGGAGCCATTGCCGTGGTGGCTGCGCCATGTCTGCTTCAGTGAGCTCCGTATATGGCTCTGTTCTAACTGGATTCACAATGTTCAAAGCACTGGACAGCTCCCGTGAGGTTAGTGATCTTCCCCTGCTGCATCTCTAGCTGAACGACTCTTGTTCCAAATTAGTAATTTTTTCGTGCCACGTCATTGGTTTGCAGGACTCCGGCGACAGTCTTGCTTCTAACGCTAGTGTGAACCAGTTCTCGACTATGCAGTCAAATCTGTCCGATGGTTCCATTGAGGTATTCAGTTTCTTGGCTATCTATTTCTCAGTGGGTTGTTTCTTGTTCTGTGGATCTTGGTTGTAGCACTGTATAAACAGAGTGCCCCGATTTTATAATGCAGGGACTGGCGGCCTTTGAGCTCGAATCAGACACGGATAGTGGTGATGCACATGATGTAGCCGCAGGCAGGGAGGAGGACGCCATGGAACCTGAAGAAGGTGGCAACAAGGGTTCAGGAGATCATGATCCTGCTGGTGTCACTTGGATTGGCGTCCCGGATCCGGTTGGAGCTGACGATGGCGATCAATCTCAGGCGCTGGCGTGGGTTTCGGACGACGACGAGGAGGAGGAGGAGGAAGAAGTAGATATTGCGCCACCGAAGCGTCAACGGCTGGGCTAGCCGACGCCAGTATATAGTATAACATAGAAGCTTAGGCTTGCCTCTAGTACCGTTTAGCTAAATTTTATACCTACCGCTAGTGGCTGATGGAGTATTTTTTATAACCATGTGTGGTATGGTGTGATGCATGTCTGTATGGTAGCTGGGTGTGTTGCTAGTGCTAATATTGAAAGACCAACATGATAATAACTGCTGTCTAATTATATTATAAGCATTGACACCGGTGATTACTGGCTGGTTTGTGGACAAGTTTAGTGTGGGCGTGGGAGAAGCAATTTAATATTCAGCACATGGTAGCTGCATGCTGCATGCATGAAAGGGAAGACTAGTCTGCATGCATGTGTGGGCCCCTTTTCCTGTTCTTGTGCATGGGGCGCCCGGATGTCTCGCTTCTGGTGTTGGAAGCAGTACGAGGACGATGGTGGGGGGCGTGGGACAAGCAATTAACCTTTTCCTGTTCTGTTCCATGCCAAACATCCTATGTGTTTGTCATTTGTGGCAAGTGGCCGTCCGATCAGATGTTGATTACCAGCTTTAGTAAGTGTTCCAGTTATGTTGCTGGTGCCAAAAAAGAAGTATGCAAATATTTTAAAATGTGAACTCAACTTGAAAATAATGAAATTTGGATAAAGTGAAAAAATAACGGTTTGTTTTTGTGGGAAAATTAGGGAAACAATATAATTGGGGATGGGAGTGGTGGGCGCGGGAAACTTCCCGCCCAGCTAGATGAAACAGAAATATCTGTATCCCACCGCAATGTTGGTAAAAAAATTAATTTATTTACCACTGCTGTAAATTCATGTCAGAGGGCAGGTGGGCTGGTGGAAACCAGGGGAGCCTTTTTACCACTTTGGGGTGCACTGTTGAGCAGTGAATTCCCCTCCCCACTTCCCCACTCATCATCAGGAAGAAGAAAGAGTGAGGTGTGGCTGGGAAACCACCGTAGATCTGGTGGTGGGCCACCATGAGAAAGCGGCTCAGTGGTGAGTAGCGAGCGCAGACGACGGCGCCTCTAATATGCTCCGCCCTCTCTCTCTTATTTCACCATCTTTCTTACTTGGGAGCTCACCTATGACATGTGGTGGTCTGTACGGCCTGGTTTCTTTGAATGCAGGAGCTCGATGACGACCGATGAAACGCCGGGTAGCCGGAAACGACGTAGATCAGTGAATGAGGTGGATGACGGCGGCGGATCTAGCCGGAGAAAAAGAAACAAGAAGTGGGGGAGCTTGGCCGTGGTGGTGTCCGGCCATGGAGCACCTGTGGTGGAGCTTCGGAGGCGCGCTACGTACGCGAGCATGTTTGCCACCCCACCGCTCGCAAATATTGGCCCAGTGTTCTACACCATAGCTATCCCCACTGGACTGACAGGTCTACTCACAAATCGGTATGCCGGTCCAGTAGATCGTAAGTTCTACGCCTCTCTACTAGCTAGAGTGCATCCAAGGACGATGACTTTCGTATTTTTTGATGGTGAAATGCGAAGAATCATTGCGAGGGACGCGGTTAGGATATTTGGTGTGAGTGGTAGAGGTAGGCTAGTGGAGTTGGAGTGCCGCAGCATAGATCGGAACTGATGGCCACCATCAGGAAGTTCTTGCAGCTTGAAGGGACAGGGGCTGTTAGTGTGCAGGACCGCAGAGGGATGATTTGCAGAATCAACCCCTATTGCATGAACAGGGCAGACACGGTTGCTTTCATGGTTGCTATGACCATTGTGGTCTGCGCAACATTCATGGCTCCCAGGCAGTCAGTTCAAGCCATTCCTGTGGAGATCTTGCTGGTGGTTCAAGATCCAACACAGATTGGGACGTACAACTGGGGTGCGTACTTTTTTGAGAATACTAGGAGGGGTGCAATGAGGCTGCATGGCGACATAGGATCTGGCATGGACCATTCCATCTTCGGTGGATGCCCACTTTATTTGGACGTGAGTACTTGGAATTTA
This sequence comes from Triticum dicoccoides, assembly GCF_002162155.2. Taxonomy (NCBI): domain Eukaryota; kingdom Viridiplantae; phylum Streptophyta; class Magnoliopsida; order Poales; family Poaceae; genus Triticum; species Triticum dicoccoides. The sequence continues at coordinate 741,904,728 of NC_041382.1, read as the reverse complement.
CCTTTCTGATCCAATCATTCTCCTGTCCCATTTTTGTTTTTGTGATCCCAGAAAGCTTGATGTCTTTTGTACTATCTTTTTGTCCACTACTTTGTCCTAGATTGGTTGGACTTTGGGAGGCACAATTTGTGTTCAAACATGGCGCCCAGGATTGCAGCCTACACACAGGATCAAGTAGCCATGTTGATTAAGCTTCTGAAAGCTAAACCTGCTGCTTACAGAGTAAGTATCAGTTTAAGAGAAGCAATCATAATGTGGATCAGAATTGACTAATTGATATGAAACTGTGCCATGTTTTTTATTTTTTGGTACAGACTAGACCCGAAGGATACATAAGAAACATGTAGTTGACGTGGCATCCGCTAATGGCAGGCAGCATTTCACTTGTGAGTGCAATTTTTGGCACTTAGTACTTAATTGGCAATGTTGTGACATGAAACAAATTTTAAACACTAAATAAAATTCTGCAGGACAATGTAGAAGAGGTGGGTCAAGTTGGTGACAATGACAGTACTGTTATTCTGACTGGTTCCATGGCCAAGGACACCCATAATGAAACAGGGGATCCAACTAGCAGTAAGTCAGTTTCCATTCTGAATTGCGGATACCTGGTTTCACAAGTTAATGATGTGGTACAAATGGTTGAACAATCAGATATCGATAGGATTCCAGAAACTACTGCTATGGCACAAGTGGCTATGACAGCACCGACCAGGGGGGTGCCAGTTGTGCGGCATTCTCCATGCCTGAGTGCTAAGGACAAGGGAAAGAAGGTTTCTGTAGAAGAATCAGACATGGAATCGTCAGACAGCGATGAGGATGAGCGTGCACGTGGTGAATGGCGTTCCAGGAACGCTGTCCGTAACCTAAGGATACAAGGTGAGCAAATCGAACACCTAGTTTGGCATTATGTTTTCCTTCATGTTGTGAGGTGCTAACATGTGTTTGCACCACACAGATAACCTCCGCACTGAGCCACAACAGGGGATCCATGTGCGGGATGCTGATGGTATGCTTTGTTGATGCACTGGTCTGTGCTTTCGGAAACGATATTATTCCTGACTGATATCTTGTTGTTGTGGCTTGGTGACATTTAGCACCTACGATGCGGGCGACTGTGGCAGCAGCGGATGTTGTGACGGCCATTCCTGCTGATACCTCTGCCCCTAGTGCCATTGTTGTTGGGCTATCTGTCGTGGATCACAATATGGGTATCAGACAGAACGGCTGTCCCTGATTCTAAGTTGGAGAAATAGAAAGTACTCATAACCAATTTCACTTGTCTGTCATGTGATGCAGATGAGATAGATGGGATACTACATGAGATCAGCACGATGCAGCTATGTGCAGTAGATGTGGGAAGATTGCATGGAAATTCAACTAATGCAACTGTGAAGCGAGAGGATCATGGGCCACGCAAAGAACAAACCATTTCCGTGGACATTGACAAGGAGTGCGCGACCCAGCTTCAACATGAGTTGTATGAAGAGTGTGAGTAACTAAAACTAGTAGGCTATTAATTGTGTTTTCTGAAATCTCATGCAGTAGTAAAAGAAATTATTAACAACTAACTAAGAGTGACATTTGTACATTAATGCAGATGTGGAGGAAGAGGTATCCCATGCATTGATCAGAGCATCGCAAAGGACCGTGTATGTAATCGACGGTGATAGCAGTGATGATGTTGTAAATGCAATTTGAGCTGACACCGAGCATGAAAGGCTGGTCGAGACTGATAGGAGGCTGAGGGAGCAGGAAGAAAAGGATATAGAGTTCGCGAAGAAATGTCATGAGGAACAAGAGAAGGAAGAAATTAAGCAGCAGCAGAAAGATGCGGAACTAGCAAAACTCTGCCAGCAAGAGGAGGAACAGAAGGCAAACAAGCAAGTACACGTGGATAATGGGATTGCTCATTTGTACCAGACACTTTACAACCAGAACGGTGAGTATAAGCAGTAAGGACGTAGCCGTTGTGTTAGAAATTGATGAAGCGTGGCAACAGACTAACTGATGCATGACTCTGTTTTGTGTAGCCACAGCCGAGCAGGTCAAGGAGGCAACGGCGGTGTTTGGTGGTGAAGCACCAGTTCATGCTGCTAGGCATGTAGGAGCTGCATTGATAGGGCAACCGACAAGTATTATGATGTAACTTAGAATGTTCTAACCACATGACCGAAAAGAATGTAGTTACTGAATTCATTGGTTTGGGACATGCAGGGGTACAAACCAGGTTGGACGACTTCTACCCTTGTGACCTTGACTTGGTTACGCCTTCAGCAATGAGGGGTACGTTCAGCGACGGGCCTGTATTCATAATACTTTTGTAATCCAAAGTGGATAGATGAACAATCTTCTGACAAATGCACTTGTTGGACTCGCAGGGAGCAGAGACTCTGCGAGGCAAAATGATGTCAGGCAGACGAAAAAATGAAGGATCATGAAAGGAAGAAAAGGCAGATGACAGTCAAGAGTAGACGAGTAAGATTCTCAAATGTAATTGAGACGATATGTCCTTCGGAAAGCTCAGACTCGGGTGACCGGAGCAGTGATAATGGGAATATTGCTAGTGCTGAGGACAATGGAGGTCCTGCACGCACAAGTATGGCCACTACAAATTCTTTGAAAATGTTTTCATTTGATTCTTGGACCATCACATTAAACTATGAGGGAGACTGATGATCGAAAATTTATAGGGATTGACGATGGGGAAGTACATGGGGTGCCATCGGCAAATACGACTGTCAGGATGGTTGAGGGGAGTCTTGATGCATCACCTATAGGAGGACAAGATGTTTCTTCAGAAATTGAAGCTGGTGAGTACATATGTGGACCATGTACTTTAACTTACATGTGTTCTCTTTGTTGTACATATTATACCAACACCCAATTCATATTGGAATACAGCAGGTAGGTCACGTCATGAACAAGCTAGCGTTACTACGGGAGCTGATGGAGATGATGTTGGTGAAACTGTTGGGAGGCTTGATCGCCACAAGGTGCATGATGGATACAATTTCCCTGGGAGGACAGGTAAATTACCTCAAAGAGAAATGGAACGGAGTTATGGTTCTACGCCAAATGAATCATGTTTACTCGTAATATTAACGGCAGAAAACATAAAAAAATTGTTGGCAGTTTTGGAAGTTGGAGGAAGCTCAAGGGGAGTATCAGGCCTGGGGGAGAACAGAACAACATGTACATATGATTTGTGGTGACATTTTTTGGGTAAAACACCAGAATTGAATTATGCACTAATGAACCGTGCACCTTTGATGTATGGAGAATCTCACTAAGATTTTATTTAACGCAGCTGCCTGTGATAACCGTCGAGTCGAGCTGGATAGTGATCCCCTGTTTCACACGCGAGCTACAATTCATAATTCGGGCAGAGGAACAGGTGAAAAGATGTGTTGAAATAAATTAGGAGTTACAAAAATAAAATTTGTAATTCAATAACTTTGCGGGTTACTCAGTGACAAAGAATAATAAGTTGGTTGTGCAGGACCTGTTTCGGAAAGAATGTCAAGGAATCTGAGCTTACCAATTGGGATAGCAAGGCCTGATGTGAAGGGTGAGATGGGTAGTGTGTTCCCTGGGAGAGCTGGCCTAGGTCATGAAATTCCAACTGCACGAAATGTATTGCAATCCTATGAAAATATGGTTCATAGTATGAGGAGTGATCGCGACAGGTGGGCACTGCTAAGACGACAATTTTATAAAGTACAAGTGATTTCTTTTCTATGACTAAACATCTATGCCACACCTATGTATAAAATGTTTGCAGGAAATGGTTCAAGCATGTATTCATGACCTTGGTCCTACTCAATGGGGATGATTTCATACATGAGTTTGGTCCTGATGGAGAAATGACAACAATTGGCTGGGCAGCCTTCTCACGTATGCTGACTAGTAAAGATGCGCGAATGTACGGCAAATGGAAGATAAGGTGGAGGCATCTATTCGACATCCGATTTGTGGTACGTGCAACTTCCTTGACATGAAGTAGTATAGAAACTTTCTCTTTGAATGATTCCTAGGTACATGGAGTCAATTTGTAACAGGAGTCGAACTTGTGGAAAAAACAGGAACACCTAATGGAAAACTCGGATGCCTTGGATTATGGACTGCTTGCAAGTATGATGGATGAGTATGTTCTTGGATACAAATTACAATGGACAAGGAAGGTATGTAGATTATAGATGGAATATATGTCATGTCACTAAATCAGAAAGAAAAAATACATACCCCGACTCATGATTGCTTCGAATTTTGCGAATGTGCAGTTGTTCCTTCTTGTACCGTTGATGGATGGATTCTCCTTTTATGTTATGGACGTTGAGGAGAAAACTATTGTTGTTATGGATCCAGCAGAGACAAGCATCCATGATGATGAGATGAGTGTCAAACATGAGGGTAACACGACCCTGGTACTAAAAGCGCTTCGGAAAGTCCTCCATAATCACTTCGCAGACTGGGATGTCCCAGAACTCGGTTGGAGCATCATATATGCCTACAACATGAATGAGCCATGTGATATGTAAGTATTTTCCAATGTAAACAACATCTAACGCCTACAAGCAAAAATTCCTTAGGATGACATCCATAAATGTGATCATTTGCAGTGAGGACAGCTGGATCTACCTTGGTCACTACTGGAGGACATACAATGGCCTCTACCTCAAAACTGTAACTCGTGGAGTTCAAATAATGAATAAAATTT
>NC_041382.1:741892217-741899487 GCF_002162155.2 Triticum dicoccoides | reverse complement strand
TGAGTAACTTGTTCATAAATTATTTTGTAGTATGAACTGGCTTACCTGAAGAAGTAGTTTGCGTATGAGGTGATTTCGATGAAGGGCAACAAAGGTGAACTCCCAAGCTTCATGATTGAGGAAGTCTTGTTCTGAGCAAGTCAGACTTGGCTCTTTGTCCACTAGTGTAAATTAAGTGCTAAGGGTTTACGAAATGTGTAGCTGCAGACTTAACTAGGTTTGGAAATCAAGCATAGTAGTGGTGGTTGTTTTAGCTCCTATCCCTCCTGCTGGTGTGGGGGTGCAACATACCATGATATGCCGGCGTCGACCTAAACCCTGATAAGGGTCAGGGTGTGTATTTTGCGTCCTGGAGTACAGGATTTTGGGATGGAACCTGTGTGGCTAGTTGTGCAGGCCATCTCATTTTGTGTCTGTGTCATTGGGTCGGATCATTATGTGTGTACAAGACTTATTTCCTAGATGGAATGTGACGACGTTTTAAAATTCCCGTTCTTCTATTTGGTTTGATATGCTATCAGCAAATGCCTATATCCTATCTGCAACAACAGAGTTGGTGAACTTACTACTAATATGTACAATATCTAGTGGACTGGAGTTAAGCATTTTGGGGCTGTTGTGTGGTTGTAGTTAGTACATTGCCTCCTTGATATCTAGAAAGGCAACATATGGCAGGAAAACAGAATGGTTGCCGTCAGGAAAAAAAATGCAAGGCGTGTTGATGGATTTCTTCATGCCTGAATTTGTTATTTTGAAATATGCAGTTCAAAAATGGGAAGATTTCACATATGCAAACTGCTGTGAAATGGATAATAACAACCACTGAAAAGTATGCACATTTAACAAGCAAGGATATATGTTGATGTCGCTGGTTAACTGGAGATAAGCATATGTAGGCATTTCAGGATTTATATAACATCCGTGGGGCACCCAACTGAACGTGTTTTTGGTGTAAATAGATGATGTGCATCATTCTGTATATTACATGGTCGAGCAGGGTAGGGTGATAGATTAAAACCTGACACATGTATGTTACAACCCAAAAGAAAACTACGATATCCCATTGATCAAACTACGACACATGGAGCTTGGTTTGATTAGACTGTCATAAGGGAAATGCAGGTCTCGCACCCGCCCTAGTCATCAAAGTTGGAATCAGATCCCGCTAAAGCCTTCCACAGTGCCTTGTGGGCGAGCTCGGAGAGGTTGCCCTGTAGCTTCAAGCACTCGTGCAAGGCATCGTTCTTGGTTTTGGAAATGTTGGGCTGTGGACAAATGTGCATTGATGTGTCAACGTAGGTTCACGTGTTCGGCCCACAAAGAATAGATTAATGATGTGTACATGGAATCATACAGATGAGTGGATGATTAGATGTGGATCTCACCTTAGTAAGTGGTAACTTCAACTTCTCCTCGTCGAATTGTCGAACAATGTGTATGGCGCAAACACCAGATTCAGCGCTGAAACAAAAGGATGCATTGGTAAACTGCTACGTTGAAGTTGATATGCATGGCTCTATATGACTTATAGTGAAAATGTGACATCTGTCATAGGTTCATGCTTCATTCGCCAGTTCTCCTTGACTGATGGCCACCCAGCATAGAATTCATGGAGGCATGCAAATAATGCACTGTGGAGCTTCCAGGCTGCTGCTTCGTCTTGGTCTATATGCGGAGGAGCTAGTGCATTTGTTTGGTAGAGCGGATCAAGGAGATTAATTACTCTTAGCTACATGTCCCATATTATGACCATCCAACCTTCGGGCCGTGGTACAGCTGTGATGAACTGTCAACGAAACGAGATATGGAAAATCTACTTTCAGCATATCCAGAAGATTGAGATACCCCAAAAAAGAGTTGAAGCTTAAACTTTACCATTTGGGTGGATGTTAGATCATACTTCAGAGAATCCACGGAAAGCTGCTTCTGTATCGACACTGTGTGCAAGAAGTCAGAATCCGACAACACCATAGTCTGGTTGCACATGGAACAAAATGGTAAAACAAACAGAATGAACATGGGAGTGAAAAATGTTAAACGTAGTTCAACATTTCGAGGAACATCGGAATGTGACATTGGCGATGAATACAAAATCTTACTGAGAGTTCAGGCTCAAGTGGGTGCGTCCAGCTTAAGAATGGGTTCTCGGTTTCGGCATCACAATCGATCTAAGCAAACCGCCGAAAAAGAATTGACATCAATTCATGACCAATTATGTTATTGCCAGCGAGCTGATCGGGTATGACAAAGCCGATGATCCTGATAAATCTTGGTTCCTCGTGAACAATAAAGTTCCTACGAAAGAAGTGTGAGGATGCTATTAGTACGAAGAAGACTGAAAAATATGGAACAAACAATATGTATGCTAAATGAGGACACAAGAATTTTGCACACAATTACCCTGCTAGCTCGGTTCCATCAGTGTTCAACAAGTGTTGTTGAATTAGGTGAGCTACACCAGGTTGTGGAGGGCACGTGACAACTCCTCTACACCAGGGGTTTGTCTGGAATCCAGGACGAGACACATACTTGCATCCGGGAAGATCATTGCTCCTCTGGCCGAAAATGGCAGTTGTAGCATCGTTCGGGAGGTCGATATATAGTTCACTAATTCCATTTAGGTTCTGCTTTGCAAACAAATTGAGAGTTCGCAGGACGTGCCTGAGTGCGGACTCCATCCTCGGTTCAGATGGGCATTGATGGATACGCACAGTTTTCGCTTGCTTGCTTGTGGAAGTAATCCCTGCACTTATGAAAATGGATATCAGATTTTAGTAAAACGCACCAGAAAATCAGTAGAAATTGCAGAACAAACCTTCACATGGCGATAACTCCAGGCGGCGGCCCGCAAAAGGAGTTGTTGCTGGAGTAGTAACACCACCATCTGCATGATTGCAATTAAGAAATAAATAAAAAACTTGACGATACACAATGCATGGTGTGCCCTATTATAAAAAAACAGGGCACAAAATAACAGGAAAGAGATGTTGTCATGTGGTGGAATACCTTTTGTAGCAGACGTAGCTCTGGGGGGGGGGGACCGCATGTGCACGTGTTGTACAGCAAGTGCATATGCGAGTCCTTGCACCGTACAGCTTGTCGGCGAACCTCATCATCTCAAGCTGGATTTGCCTGCGCGTAGTTGTAATGTGTGATAGACAACGAGCATTTAACTCCTTCAGTAGGACTGTCATCTCATCACTAGCCTGTTGGGAGAGGGCGATCCTTGTGTGAGTACATGAGAAATAACTATTTATGACGGTTGATAATAATGTGTACTAAAATTGTCCATAAAGGATAACTTACCAGGTGAGGGTACTGCCTGTTTAGGTGATTCAAGAAATCAGAAGGTCCAAGCATGCGTATTGTGGTCGGCATCATCTCGTGAATCAAATGGGGTGCATGAGATGGGCTGGGTAGGTCTTTGCGACTGGACTTGGCAGAGCTACCAGCACAGGACGTAGCTGGCCGCTGTGGCGACTTTGCGGTGTGCCTAGAGTCTGACTTCTCCACCTCACCATGCTTGGAACAAGCATAGCACACAAGGGAGTAGTATCGTATCTATGAAAGCAAACAGGCGGAATTAAATACGTTGGGAAAAATTTAGAAGAAAGTGCCATTCCGTGTGCGTGGCTCATACCGGAGCACTCGCGTAAGATGAGGTAGACTTCCCAACATCAGTAGCATGGATTATCATTTTACGAAATGAGTCTTGATCAAACACACTGGCCCTAGGAAGCACCGAGTGCGGCTTAGTCATCATGAAGAGATTGTGGTTGTCCAGCAAGAAAATCTGTGAGTGGGACACATTGTTAGGTCTGACACAACATAATTTTTTTTAGCTACATTGCTCAAAATCAGGATGCATATGAATCATCACCTGCAGGAAGAGGTGGCATCCTACTAGGTTGGTTGCCATGTTGCCGGACCTAATATCAGTCTTGAGCCTCCTAACACCAGCAAGCATGCATTGAACCACGTACTCGCACCAATTGAATTGGCCTATGTTTTCAGTGTCCACCAACGCTCCCCAAAAATCAATACTACCATAATCATGCTTGGTGCTGGGCGCAAGGACGTGACCCATGACAAAAATAACGAAGGCAATTTGGAAGCAATCCTTCTCGAGCTTGCTTGATGATTCAGAAATATCCCTCTTAAGGAAATCTTCAGCTGCACCCAGACTGTGAACTCCTTTTTTGTCCATCCCCAAAGTAGTCTTTATAAACTTGATGGCTTCTGGTTTGATGTGGCCATCACGACCCTTGATATTCCGGTACCCACATGGGATACCAAAAATTTTGTGAACATCTTCTGGCAAAAACTTCAGTATTTTGTTCTCAGCCAGTACAATGGCCCGTCGGTGGGTGCTAACTTTGCTCATTGTCCATGCACTGAATTTGAGATTTAATTTCTGATGCAGTTGGAGATCAAGCATTCCGCCAAACCCAATGCTCTTAACAAGATATCACTTGTACTCATCGAAACTTTGCATGACCTCCACGACGTGCTTGACAGATAGCCGTGATGTGGGTGATTGCAGCAATGGTCGTTCAGCACTGTGTGCAGACTCTTCGCTATCGGTTTGATGTTTGTCATCCTCCGTGTCCGCCACACAGCTTGCCTCATCCGACATTATGGTGCTGCAGGAGATGATTTGAAAGGAACAACATAAGCATGCATGCTGCGATGGCAAGCAAGAACGATTGGATGCATGCATAATCCATAGATGAATGGACAAAAGAAACGGATTTGATATAACTCCCCTACGTCAGGATATTGATAGATTCAGCATAGTGAAACTAAAAACCAAACATGCCCAGAACAGCAACTCTGCAATCTACTTGGCTATGATGACAAAAAAACTACAGATATGCTAAAAATGGGGAACCAAAATCCAGCTTGTTCACTTAATGATTGAGAACAAATCCCTGGGCACTGATTGAGATAGCATTTGATATCTAAAAAGATGCACTACTATCGTTTGAGATCTACAAAAAAGTAAGTCGTCTAGCAAAACAAGTCTTCAAACCCAACCATAATTGCATGCGATAGCCTAGGTACTCATATTCCGAAATAAAAAAATGGTTGGACAGGGAGTGTGGGTTGGGGGCGGGGTGGGGTGGGGGTGTACCTGAATGAGCCGCCACTCCGGGAGCCGCAAGCAGAATCGCCGGCGGTGTGGGTAGATCTGCGCGCCGGAATTTTCCACCGGGAGGTAGAACGGCAGGTGAGGGAGAGAAAGGGCGAGTCGCTGGATGAGAGCTTGAGGATATGGATGAGCAGGGGTCTGGAGACTGGGCGGATGGGTAGTGAAGGGGCGGCAGTAAATTTAGGCTGGGCTTTGGCAGTAAATTAGGAGGTTGGGCGTTCGTGGGTCCATTGATTCGGATGCGCTGACGTGACAACATGATACAGTAATAAATTAAGAAAATGGAAGACCTATGCGGCATCATGTGTTAACAAATAAGAAATATTCCCGCAGTAATAACTTGCAGCCAAAATTAGAACGAAAAATAGAACAGGACGGCAAACATATATTAAAAATACTACACATTGGCACATACGGCACACTGAGCAATTGGCGTGCTAATTATGGTAACAGGCGGGATAGATTTGAACAGAAAATTAGAGAGTGCGATTACAAGACAATAGATCTAGACCGACGACTGAACTGTTGATACATCACTAGTGCTGATGAAAGCCTAACCGCGCGGTTGGCCGAAGATTAAATACAACAGGGCGACGACAAGGATAAAGTTGGTTCCAGCCAGCAGCATCGAGGTGCGCTGGGTGTCGGACGAGCAGCAAGGAGCTTGGGCACGGGGGTGGTGGTTCGCCTGCTGCATTTGCAGCCTTACAGCTGCATGGTCCGGCTGGATCTCCCGCTGGCTGCCGTCGATGAACTCCTGCTCCCGCCTGGATCTACGCTGAACTGGAGCAGATTGGTGCATGGCCATGGAGTGATGTAGCACCTGTGGCTCAGCTAAACCGACACGGGTGAGCTCCGGCAGGTAGGTGTCCATCGTTCTCATGAACGGACATAGCCTAGCCTGCGCATAGTGTATAGATTCATGAGGACCCTGTAAATAGGACAGTAAATTGATTTGTGCATAGAGAAGGTACTTACATCTTTCCTGACGCATTTGTAGAACCGTTCCCCGCACGGGAAACGAAGGTCACCACCTTGCAACGGCATTCTGTACAAGGGATCAACGGGAGCACACCGTCGGCCTGGGAGGAGGAGGAAGACCTTGCCATCTTCTTCGTTGTGATTGCTATGGATTCTTCTCGGGGAAGGAGGCAGATGTATAAGTGGGTCCGGATGGATTCCGTCCATTTCCCACCTACCGTCTGAGTCGTGGCACAAGAAAGGGCGTCCCCATCTGAGCCGCTAACTCGCGCGTGACGGCCGTTGCCTTCTAACCGCATCATGGTGGGCCCTTCTTTGGAAAAAAAGCATGGAATACCTGTCCAAATACGCGCTGATATACATGCAGTGGTGGGAATCGCGAGAAACGTTGACGGCTATGATATAGGGTGCATCTGAGCTTGGGCTCATAATAGCACTTTCGAGGAGAAGGAGGGAAATGAAGTGTGAGTTTTGGGAGGGGTGGGGAAACTAAGGGCTAGTTTGGTTGCCACCTTGCGCTCCATGCCTGGAAACTTTTGCTGCCTGGCCTGCGCCTGGAATGTTCATGTTTTTTGGCTGTCCAGGCGAGCCTCGCAAGGGGGTGTTTGTTTCCTACCCTGGCCTGCTACTCTGTCTTTTAGTGATTAGAATATTTTCTCAAAAGAGGATCGTACCTCCCTTGGATTTAATCAGTGCCAGGCTAGCCTGTGGCACATTCAGTGTTGGGGAACGTAGTAATTTCAAAAAAAATCCTATGCACACGCAAGATCATGGTGATGCATAGCAACGAGAGGGGAGAGTGTTGTCCACGTATCCTCGTAGACCGTTAAGTGGAAGCGTTATGACAACGCGGTTGATGTAGTCGTATGTCTTCACGATCAACCGATCCTGAGTACCGAACGTACGGCACCTCCGCGTTCAGCACATGTTCTGCTCGGTGACGTCCCGCGAACTCACGATCCAGTAGAGCTCGGGGAAGAGTTTTGTCAGCACGACGGTGTGGTGACGATGTTGATGAAGCTACCGTTGCAGGACTTCGCCTAAGCACCGCTACAGTATGACCGAGGTGGATTATGGTGGAGGGGGGCAACGCACACGGCTGGGAGAGATCAATGATCAACTTGTGAGTCTAGAGGT
>NC_041382.1:741875682-741891858 GCF_002162155.2 Triticum dicoccoides | reverse complement strand
ATATATAAAGGAGCAAGGGGGGAGGCCGGCCGGCCCTAGAGGGCACGCCATGAGGAGGAATCCTCCTCCTAGTAGGAGTAGGATTTCCCTCTTTCCTACTCCTACTAGGAGGGGGAAAGGAAGGGGAGAAGGAAAGGGGGCGCCTGTAGGGGAACGTTGCAGAAAACAAAAATTTTCCTACGGTTTCACCAAGATCCATCTAGGAGTTCATCTAGCAACGAGTGATTGGATTGCATCTACATACCTTTGTAGATCACGCGCGGAAGCGTTCAAAGAACGGGGATGAGGAAGTCGTACTCGACGTGATCCAAATCACCGGAGATCCTAGCGCCGAACGGACGGCACCTCCGCGTTCAACACACGTACGGTCAGTGTGACGTCTCCTTCTTCTTGATCCAGCAAGAGGGAAGGAGAGGTTGAGGAAGATGGCTCCAGCAGCAGCACGATGGCGTGGTGGTGGTGGAGCTGCAGTACTCCGGCAGGGCTTCGCCAAGCACTATGGAGGAGGAGGATGTGTTGGAGAGGGAGAGGGAGGCACCAAAGATGTGTTATGAGAGGCCCTCCTTCCCCCACTATATATAGGGAGTCCAAGGGGGGCGGCCCTAGGAGATCCAATCTCCTAGGGGGGTGCGGCCAAGGGGAGGAATCCCTCCTCCCCAAGGCACCTAGGAGGTGCCTTCCCCCTTTGGGACTCTTCCCTTCTTGAACCCTAGGCGCATGGGCCTCTTGGGGCTGGTGCCCTTGGCCCATCTAGGCCAAGGCGCACCCCCTACAGCCCATGTGGCCCCCCGGGGCAGGTGGCCCCATCCGGTGGACCCCCGGGACCCTTCCGGTGGTCCCGGTACAATACCGGTGACCCCGAAACTTGTCCCGATGCCTGAAATAGCACTTCCTATATATAATTCTTTACCTCCGGACCATTCCGGAACTCCTCGTGACGTCCGGGATCTCACCCGGGACTACGAACAACATTCGGGTTACTGCATATACATATCCCTACAACCCTAGCGTCACCGAACCTTAAGTGTGTAGACCCTACAGGTTCGGGAGACATGTAGACATGACCGAGATCGCTCTCCGGTCAATAACCAACAGCGGGATCTGGATACCCATGTTGGCTCCCACATGCTCCTCGATGATCTCATCGGATGAACCACGATGTCGAGGATTCAAGCAACCCCGTATACAATTCCCTTTGTCAATCGGTATGTTACTTGCCCGAGATCCGATCATCGGTATCCCAATACCTCGTTCAATCTCGTTACCGGCAAGTCACTTTACTCGTGCCGTAATGCATGATCCCGTGACCAGACACTTGGTCACTTTGAGCTCATAATGATGATGCATTACCGAGTGGGCCCAGTGATACCTCTCCGTCATAGGGAGTGACAAATCCCAATCTTGATCCGTGTCAACCCAACAGACACTTTCGGAGATACCCGTAGTATACCTTTATAGTCACCGAGTTATGTTGTGACGTTTGGTACACCCAAATCACTCCTACAGTATCCGAGAGTTACACGATCTCATGGTCTAAGGAAAGGATACTTGACATTGGAAAAACCCTAGCAAACGAACTATACGATCTTGTGCTATGTTTAGGATTGGGTCTTGGCATCACATCATTCTCCTAATGATGTGATCTCGTTATCAATGACATCCAATGTCCATAGTCAGGAAACCATGACTATCTGTTGATCAACGAGCTAGTCAACTAGAGGCTTACTAGGGACATGTTGGTGTCTATTATTCACACATGTATTACGATTTCCGGATAACACAATTATAGCATGAATAAAGACAATTATCATGAACAAGGAAATATAATAATAATGCTTTTATTATTGCCTCTAGGGCATATTTCCAACAGTCTCCCACTTGCACTAGAGTCAATAATCTAGTTACATTGTGATGAATCAAACACCCATGGAATTCGGGTGTTGATCATGTTTTGCTCTAGGGAGAGGTTTAGTCAACGGATCTGCTACATTCAGGTCCGTGTGTACTTTACAAATATCTATGTCTCCATCTTGAACATTTTCACGAATGGAGTTGAAGCGACGATTGATGTGCCTTGTCTTCTTGTGAAACCTGGGCTCCTTGGCAAGAGCAATAGCTCCAGTGTTGTCACAGAAGAGCTTGATCGGCCCCAACGCATTGGGTATGACTCCTAGGTCGGTGATGAACTCCTTCACCCAAATTGCTTCATGTGCTGCCTCCGAGGCTGCCATGTACTCCGCTTCACATGTAGATCCCGCCACGACGCTCTGCTTGCAACCGCACCAGCTTACTGCCCCACCATTCAAAATATACACGTATCCGGTTTGTGACTTTGAGTCATCCAGATCTGTGTCGAAGCTAGCGTCGACGTAACCCTTTACGACGAGCTCTTCGTCACCTCCATAGACGAGAAACATTTCCTTAGTCCTTTTCAGGTACTTCAGGATATTCTTGACCGCTGTCTAGTGTTCCTTGCCGGGATTACTTTGGTACCTTCCTACCAAACTTACGGCAAGGTTTACATCAGGTCTGGCACACAACATGGCATACATAATAGAACCTATGGCTGAGGCATAGGGGATGACACTCATCTCTTCTATATCTTCTGCCATGGTCGGACATTGAGCTGAGCTCAATTTCACACCTTGTAACACAGGCAAGAACCCCTTCTTAGACTGATCCATATTGAACTTCTTCAATATCTTATCAAGGTATGTGCTTTGTGAAAGACCTATGAGGCGTCTTGATCTATCTCTGTAGATCTTGATGCCTAATATATAAGCAGCTTCTCCAAGGTCCTTCATTGAAAAACTCTTATTCAAGTAGGCCTTTATGCTGTCCAAGAGTTCTATATCATTTCCCATCAAAAGTATATCATCTACATACAATATGAGAAATGCTACAGAGCTCCCACTCACTTTCTTGTAAACGCAGGCTTCTCCATAAGTCTGCGTAAACCCAAACGCTTTGATCATCTCATCAAAGCGAATATTCCAACTCCGAGATGCTTGCACCAGCCCATAAATCGAGCGTTGGAGCTTGCACACCTTGTCAGCATACTTAGGATCGACAAAACCTTCCGGCTGCATCATATACAATTCTTCCTTAAGGAAACCATTCAGGAATGCCGTTTTGACGTCCATTTGCCATATTTCATAATCATAGAATGCGGCAATCGCTAACATGATTTGGACGGACTTCAGCTTCGCTACCGGTGAGAAAGTCTTATCGTAGTCAACCCCTTGAACTTTTCGATAACCCTTAGCGACAAGCCGAGCTTTATAGATGGTCACATTACCATCTGCGTCTGTCTTCTTCTTAAAGATCTATTTATTTTCTATGGCTCGCCGCTCAATGGGCAAGTCAGTCAAAGTCCATACTTCGTTTTCATACATGGATCCTATCTCGGATTTCATGGCTTCTAGCCATTTGTCGGAATCCGGGCCCGCCATCGCTTCTTCATAGTTCGAAGGTTCACCGTTGTCTAACAACATGATTTCCAAGACAGGGTTGTCGTACCACTCTGGTGCGGAACGTGTCCTTGTGGACCTTCGAATTTCAGTAGGAGCTTGATCAGAAGTATCTTGATCATCAACATTAACTTCCTCTCTAGTCGGTGCAGGCACCTCAGGAACATTTTCTTGAGTTGCGCCATTTTCCGGTTCAAGAGGTAATACTTCATCAAGTTCTACTTTCCTCCCACTTACTTCTTTCGAGAGAAACTCTTTCTCCAGGAAGGATCCATTCTTGGCAACAAAGATCTTGCCTTCGAATCTGAGGTAGAAGGTATACCCAATAGTTTCTTTACGGTATCCTATGAAGACGCATTTTTCCGATTTGGGTTCGAGCTTTTCAGGTTGAAGTTTCTTGACATAAGCATCGCATCCCCAAACTTTTAGAAACGACAGCTTAGGTTTCTTCCCAAACCATAATTCAAACGGTGTTGTCTCAACGGATTTCGACGGAGCCCTATTTAAAGTGAATGCGGCAGTCTCTAAAGCATAGCCCCAAAAAGATAGTGGTAAATCGGTAAGAGACATCATAGATCGCACCATATCTAATAGAGTGCGATTACGACGTTCGGACACAGCATTACGCTGAGGTGTTCCAGGCGGCGTGAGTTGTGAAACTATTCCACATTTTCTTAAGTGTGTGCCAAACTCGTGACTCAAGTACTCTCCTCCACGATCTGATCGTAGGAACTTGATTTTTCTGTCACATTGATTCTCAACCTCACTCCGAAATTCCTTGAACTTTTCAAAGGTCTCAGACTTGTGTTTCATTAAATAGATATACCCATATCTACTCAAGTCATCAGTGAGGGTGAGAACATAACGATAGCCACCGCGAGCCTCAACACTTATTGGACCGCACACATCGGTATGTATGATTTCCAATAAGTTGGTTGCTCGCTCCATTGTTCCTGAGAACGGAGTCTTGGTTATTTTACCCATGAGGCATGGTTCGCACGTGTCAAATGATTCGTAATCAAGAGACTCTAAAAGTCCATCAGCATGGAGCTTCTTCATGCGTTTGACACCTATGTGACCAAGGCGGCAGTGCCACAAGTATGTGGGACTATCATTATCAATCTTACATCTTTTGGTACTTACACTATGAACATGTGTAGCATTACGCTCGAGATTCATTAAGAATAAACCATTTACCATCGGAGCATAACCATAAAACATATCTCTCATATAAATAGAACAACCATTATTCTCGGATTTAAATGAGTAGCCATCTCGTATTAAACGAGATCCTGATACAATGTTCATGCTCAAACTTGGCACTAAATAACAATTATTGAGGTTTAAAACTAATCCCGTAGGTAAATGTAGAGGTAGCGTGCCGACGGCGATCACATCGACCTTGGAACCATTCCTGACGCGCATCGTCACCTCGTCCTTCGCCAGTCTCCGCTTATTCCGCAGCTCCTGCTTTGAGTTACAAATGTGAGAAACCGCACCGGTATCAAATACCCAGGAGCTACTACGAGTACTGGTAAGGTACACATCAATTACATGTATATCACATATACCTTTCGTTTTGCCGGCCTTCTTGTCCGCTAAGTATTTGGGGCAGTTCCGCTTCTAGTGACCACTTTCCTTGCAATAAAAGCACTCAGTCTCGGGCTTGGGTCCGTTCTTTGGCTTCTTCCTGGCAGCTTGCTTGCCGGGCGCGGCAACTCCCTTGCCGTCCTTCTTGAAGGTTTTCTTACCCTTGCCTTTCTTGAACTTAGTGGTTTTATTCACCATCAACACTTGATGTTCCTTTTTGACTTCTACCTCTGCTGATTTCAGCATTGCAAATATTTCAGGAATGGTCTTTTCCATCCCCTGCATATTGAAGTTCATCACAAAGCTCTTGTAGCTCGGTGGAAGCGACTGAAGGATTCTGTCAATGACCGCGTCATCCGGGATATTAAATCCCAGCTGAGTCAAGCGGTTATGCAACCCAGACGTAGTGAGTATGTGCTCACTGACAGAACAGTTTTCCTCCATCTTACAGCTGAAGATCTTGTCAGAGACTTGATATCTCTCGACCCGGGCATGAGCTTGGAAAACCATTTTCAGCTCTTCGAACATCTCATATGCTCCGTGTCTCTCAAAACGCTTTTGGAGCCCCGGCTCTAAGCTGTAAAGCATGCCGCACTGAACGAGGGAGTAGTCATCGGTACGTGCCTGCCAAGCGTTCATAACGTCTTGTTCTGCAGGGAGAATAGGTGCGTCACCTAGCGGTGCTTGTAGGACATAATCTTTCTTGGCAGCTATGAGGATGATCCTCAGGTTTCGGACCCAGTCCGTGTAGTTGCTGCCATCGTCTTTCAGCTTGGTTTTCTCTAGGAACGCGTTGAAGTTGAGGACTACATTGGCCATTTGATCTACAAGACATATTGTAAAAAAATTAGACTAAGTTCATGATAATTAAGTTCATCTAATCAAATTATTCAATGAACTCCCACTTAGATAGACATCCCTCCTGTAATCTAAGTATAACATGATCCGAGTTAACTAGGCCGTGTCCGATCATCACGTGAGACGGACTAGTCAACATCGGTGAACATCTTCATGTTGATTGTATCTTCTATACGACTCATGCTCGACCTTTCGGTCTTCTGTGTTCCGAGGCCATGTCTGTACATGCTAGGCTCGTCAAGTCAACCTAAGTGTTTTGCATGTGTAAATCTGTCTTACACCCGTTGTATGTGAATGTTAGAATCTATCACACCCGATCATCACGTGGTGCTTCGAAACAACGAACTGTCGCAACGGTGCACAGTTAGGGGGAACACTTTCTTGAAATTATTATGAGGGATCATCTTATTTACTACCGTCGTTCTAAGCAAACAAGATGAAAAACATGATAAACATCACATGAAATCAAATAATAATAGTGACATGATATGGCCAATATCACATAGCTCCTTTGATCTCCATCTTGGGGCTCCATGATCATCTTGTCACCGGCATGACACCATGATCTCCATCATCATGATCTCCATCATTGTGTCTCCATGAAGTTGCTCGCCAACTATTACTTCTACTACTATGGCTAACGCGTTTAGCAATAAAGTAAAGTGATTTACATGGCGTTTCTCAATGGCACGCAGGTCATACAAAAAATAAAGACAACTCCTATGGCTCCTGCCGGTTGTCATACTCATCGACATGCAAGTCGTGATTCCTGTTACAATAGCATGAACATCTCATACATTACATATAGATCATTCATCATTCATCACAACTTTGGCCACATCATATCACAAAGCACTTGCTGCAAAAACAAGTTAGACGTCCTCTAATTGTTGTTTTAAGTTTTACGTGGCTGAAATAGGGTTCTAGCAAGAACGTTTTCTTACCTACGTGAAAGCCACAACGTGATTTGTCAACTTCTATTTACCCTTCATAAGGACCCTTTTCATCGAATCCGCTCCAACTAAAGTGGGAGAGACAGACACCCGCCAGCCACCTTTATGCAACTTGTGCATGTTAGTCGGTGGAACCGGTCTCACGTAAGCGTACGTGTAAGGTTGGTCCGGGCCGCTTCATCCCACAATACCGTTGAAGCAAGATAAGACTAGTAGCGGCAAGAAAGTTGACAACATCAACGCCCACAGCAAATTGTGTTCTACTCGTGCAAGAGAACTACGCATAGACCTAGCTCATGATGCCACGGTAGGGGAACGTTGAAGAAAACAAAAAATTTCCTACGGTTTCACCAAGATCCATCTAGGAGTTCATCTAGCAACGAGTGATTGGGTTGCATCTACATACCTTTGTAGATCACGCGCGGAAGCGTTCAAAGAACGGGGATGAGGAAGTCGTACTCGACGTGATCCAAATCACCGGAGATCCTAGCGCCGAACGGACGGCACCTCCGCGTTCAACACACGTACGGTCAGCGTGACGTCTCCTTCTTCTTGATCCAGCAAGAGGGAAGGAGAGGTTGAGGAAGATGGCTCTAGCAGCAGCACGATGGCGTGGTGGTGGTGGAGCTGCAGTACTCCGGCAGGGCTTCGCCAAGCACTATGGAGGAGGAGGATGTGTTGGAGAGGGAGAGGGAGGCACCAAAGATGTGTTATGAGAGGCCCTCCTTCCCCCACTATATATAGGGAGTCCAAGGGGGGGCGCCGGCCCTAGGAGATCCAATCTCCTAGGGGGGTGCGGCCAAGGGGAGGAATCCCTCCTCCCCAAGGCACCTAGGAGGTGCCTTCCCCCTTTGGGACTCTTCCCTTCTTGAACCCTAGGCGCATGGGCCTCTTGGGGCTGGTGCCCTTGGCCCATATAGGCCAAGGCACACCCCCTACAGCCCATGTGGCCCCCCGGGGCAGGTGGCCCCACCCGGTGGACCCCCGGGACCCTTCCGGTGGTCCCGATACAATACCGGTGACCCCGAAACTTGTCCGGATGCCCGAAATAGCACTTCCTATATATAATTCTTTACCTCCGGACCATTTCGAAACTCCTCGTGACGTCCGGGATCTCATATGGGACTCCGAACAACATTCGGGTTACTGCATATACATATCCCTACAACCCTAGCGTCACCGAACCTTAAGTGTGTAGACCCTACGGGTTCGGGAGACATGTAGACATGACCGAGATCGCTCTCCGGTCAATAACCAACAGCGGGATCTGGATACCCATGTTGGCTCCCACATGCTCCTCGATGATCTCATCGGATGAACCACGATGTCGAGGATTCAAGCAACCCCGTATACAATTCCCTTTGTCAATCGGTATGTTACTTGCCCGAGATCCGATCGTCGGTATCCCAATACCTCGTTCAATCT
Source organism: Triticum dicoccoides (assembly GCF_002162155.2). Lineage (NCBI taxonomy): Eukaryota > Viridiplantae > Streptophyta > Magnoliopsida > Poales > Poaceae > Triticum > Triticum dicoccoides. The sequence goes on along the minus strand of NC_041382.1, from coordinate 741,883,562 downwards.
CGTTACCGGCAAGTCACTTTACTCGTGCCGTAATGCATGATCCCGTGACCAGACACTTGGTCACTTTGAGCTCATAATGATGATGCATTACCGAGTGGGCCCAGTGATACCTCTCCGTCATACGGAGTGACAAATCCCAGTCTTGATCCGTGTCAACCCAACAGACACTTTCGGAGATACCCATAGTATACCTTTATAGCCACCCAGTTACGTTGTGACATTTGGTACACCCAAAGCACTCCTACGGTATCCGGGAGTTACACGATCTCATGGTCTAAGGAAAGGATACTTGACATTGGAAAAACCCTAGCAAACGAACTATACGATCTTGTGCTATGTTTAGGATTGGGTCTTGTCCATCACATCATTCTCCTAATGATGTGATCTCGTTATCAATGACATCCAATGTCCATAGTCAGGAAACCATGACTATCTGTTGATCAACGAGCTAGTCAACTAGAGGCTTACTAGGGACATGTTGGTGTCTATTATTCACACATGTATTACGATTTCCGGATAACACAATTATAGCATGAATAAAGACAATTATCATGAACAAGGAAATATAATAATAATGCTTTTATTATTGCCTCTAGGGCATATTTCCAACAGCGCCGCCCCCCTCTCCTAGTCCAATTCGGACCAAAGGGGAAGGGGGCGCGCGGCCTACCCTGACCGGCCCCTCTTTCTCTCCACTAGGGCCCAACAAGGCCCATTAACCCTTGAGGGGTTCCGGTAACCCCTCCGGCACTCCGGTAAAATCTCGATTTCACCCGGAACTCTTCCAATGTCCAAATGTAGGCTTCAAATATATCAATCTTTATGTCTCGACCATTTCGAGACTCCTCATCATGTCCGTGATCATATCCGGGACTCCAAACTACCTTCGGTACATCAAAACATATAAACTCATAATACCGATCGTCACAGAACTTTAAGAGTGCGGACCCTATGGGTTTGAGAACTATGTAGACATGACCGAGACACGTCTCCGGTCAATAACCAATAGCGGAACCTGGATGCTCATATTGGTTCCTACATATTCTACGAAGATCTTTATCGGTCAAACCACATAACAATATACGTTGTTCCCTTTATCATCAGTATGTTACTTGCCCGAGATTCGATCATCGGTATCCCAATACCTAGCTCAATCTCGTTACCGACAAGTCTCTTTACTCATTCCGTAATGCATCATCCTGCAACTAACTCATTAGTCACATAGCTTGCAAGGCTTATAGTGATGTGCATAACCGAGAGGGCCCAGATATACCTCTCCGACAATCAGAGTGACAAATCCTATTCTTGATCTATGCCAACTCCACGAACACCATCGAAGACACCTATAGAGCACCTTTATAATCACCCAGTTACGTTGTGACATTTGGTAGCACACAAAGTGTTCATCCGGTATTCGGGAGTTGCATAATCTTATAGTCATAGGAACATGTATAAGTCATGAAGAAAGCAATAGCAGTAGACTTAAACGATCAAGTGCTAAGCAAACGAAATGGGTCAAGTCAATCACATCATTCTCCTAATGATGTGATCCCGTTGATCAAATAACAACTCATGTCTATGACTAGGAAACTTAACCATCTATGATCAATGAGCCAGTCAAGTAGAGGCATACTAGTGACACTATGTTTGTCTATGTATTCACACATGTATTATGTTTCCTGTTAATACAATTCTAGCATGAATAATAAACATTTATCATGAAATAAGGAAATAAATAATAACTTTATTATTGCCTCTAGGGCATATTTCCTTCATCCAGGCGGGAGACATCGGATGCCTGGGCCAGGCTGATAACCTTGCCTGGACAAAAAAACTTATTTTATTCATCTTCACCAGGCTAATCTCACGGGTGAGGTAGCTAGACCAGGCAGGTATTTTTTTGTCTCTGGCACAAACCAAACAGCTACCAGGCAGCATCCAGGCCAGGCCTATAGTGGCGTGGACATCAACCAAACTGACCTTAAAACACCGCTTGCTTAGAAAACCGAAATACGTGGCACTTGCACAAACTCCTTCGCAACCCAATGCGGTTGGTTTCTTCCCTGCCCTCCGCCCACACGGGACCCCTCTTTTTCCCAATGGGGTGCCGACGCACCCACACCCGACCCAACCCCTTCGCTTAGCCCCTCACCGCCCCGTTTGAAAATGGGGGGTAATTGGGAATGCTTTTTGAGATGCCCTGAGAGCATTTCCAACTACTGCCCTATTTTAGGGCAGTAGTAGCTTTATGGCCATTTGAAGGGAAAACCCCCCTCCAAGAGCTGCCCATATTTTTATACACATTTAACATTTTTCAAATGCTTGAGTAACATTTTTCAAATACTTGTTATATATTTTTGAAATGTTTTATTAATTTTTTAAAATACATGATCAAAAAAATCATTTTTAATACATGGTTACCAGTTTTTCTATATACATTTAGCATTGTTAAAATGCTTGATCAACATTATTCAAATACTTGTTCAACACATTTTCAAATGCTTGATTAACATTTTTATATGCATGATAAAAAAACATCATTTTTAATACATGGTCAACATTTTTTATATACACATTTAATTTTTTTTCAAATGCTTGATCACATTTTTATATACATGATAAAAAAATTCATCATTTTTTCAATACATGTTCAACATTTTTGCTATATACATTTAACATTTTTGAAATGATTCATCAAAAAATTCAAATACTTGTTTAATTTTTTCACATGCTTGATTAACATTTTGGTCAATACTTTTTCTATACACATTTAACATTTTTAAATGCTTGATCAACATTTTTGAAATACTTCTTTAATTTTTTTCAGATACTTGATTAACATTTTTTAAATACATCAAATTTGTATGTATTTTTCTGTATACGTGATAAACATTTTCTCTATAGGGGCGCTCCAATCGAAAAGAGATTAGGAGCAAACGGTACACAGTCCGGACGGAAATTGATATTGCTCTTTTTTTGATATTGCTTATTCAGTGGCAACAATCCACTAGCCTGCTTTGACTTGGGCCGGGTAACTTCTCTTGTACACAGGCAGCACGCGGTTTGTCTCAAAAATAAAGTCAGAACACGCTGTAGCTATTTCCCGCTCGCAGTGAGAGGTAACAGCGGCTGGCCTCTGCAGCAGTGCCACTGCCCAGCCCAGTAATGTAGCAGCAACGTGTTTTTTCCTCTGTTTTGCGACGGATTTCTTATACATCTAAACCATTTTTATGCACATTTAAAAATTTCTAAAAACATTATTAACATTTTAAAAATTAAATATTTAAAAAAATTTCTGTATAAGGGTTATCTTTTTTTCCAAATACACATGAAACATTTTTTCTGAATGGTACAATACATTTTGTTAAGTTGTGCGAAAATTACGTTTTATAATCCTTTCAAAACCATAAACATATTTTTGAAACACTTGAACATTATTTAGAATGTAGCATACCTTTTTTGAAAGTATCATAAGTTTTTTTTTGAATTACCTGACATTTTTTACTATTGATTTTTTTTTTAAATGTGTGAACGTTTTTGAATGTCTGATACTTTTGTTGAATGGTACCAACATTTTCTAAAAGTCGAGTGACCATTTTTTTCATTGTAGGTACATTTTTTAAATGTGGTACGAACACTTTCCTAAAAGTTAACTATATTATGTTTTGTAACATATTTACTTAGTATTTTTTAAATAAAATAAAAATAAAACATGCACATGATATCACCGTTATGAACTAACATGGCTCTTGGGCCAGCACACTACTAGCTCCCTGTAGGCGAGCCAAGCTACTATCTTGCATAGAGCCAGACATAGTCGCGCCCGACAGAGCATGATTCTTTTGATCACTAATTAGACAGTATCCCTTGCAGAGGTCACTCCCACCTTCTCTGATTGTGACAAGTAGCACACCGCATGTGCGCCAATTGTCGCTACCTTGGAGTTTTGTCTTTTTTCGTATATTTATTTTAAAACATTTTATCTCTTGAACTGTGCGTTCAAATCATAAATTGTTTTCACCATTACATTTCTGTCGACCAGATGTTCGAAAAAAGATACCATGTTAATATATTTCGACAAAGTTTTGTAACAAAAAGGGAAATCAAAATGGCTGAAGAACAAAAACAAAAGAAATTTGAAAACAAAAAAATAGCAAAACCAAAAATAATAATTCAAAAACCATACACCGAAGCACAGTTGAGCGTTTCACTTGTTTTTGGAAAGCACACATGTGCTTTTCCCTTCTTGGAAAGCATAGTTGTGCTTGTTGCGAGAAGCATAGGCTATGTTTTATCTCCGAAAGCATGGGCTGTGTTTTTTCCATTTTTCTGGAAGCACAACTGGCTCTTTCCTTTTCAAGAAGCATAGGTGTGCTTCTCGTGAAAACATAGATTGTCCTTCTCGTAGTAGTACAAGTCTTCCCTTTTTGGGAAACACAATTATGCTTTTCCCAGCATAAGTGCGCTTCTTGCGAAAAAAGCACTTCATCCTCAAAAACAAGTTGCACCAAAACCTAGGAAAACCAGGAAAAGGCTGAAAAGCTGAAAAAACCAAACAAAACTAGAAAACCCAAGGGTCTGCCTAGCATGCAGCATGTGGCGGCGGTAGGGGCGCACCAAGTGATGTGCTTCTAGCCACCAAAAATTATCGATGGGTCACCCAAGAGGGTATCCCCTGATTAGTTAGTCTCCTGTTTTTTTAAGAATACTAGCAAGATGCCCATGCATTGAACGGAAAATCAAGATGCATTTGTATGAGTAGTTTATGTTGTGGGAGAAAATGATGAACAAGAGAAAGCCTTATTTGTAAATGTGGAGAGGGGTGTGGGTATCTTTTTGCAAAATTGCCATAGTTTCTTTCCTATCAGTCAGATATAAATTGGACGGACTATATTGCAGGATGGCGGAACATCATCATCACCAACTCTGTTTTTTATAAGAGTAGAGAAACATGAGTCCTCCTACTCGGGACTCGGCGCAAGATGAAACTAGCTTAATTTTTTTTGGGTCAATCTGTTTTCTCTTACATTTTTTGGTAAGTTCTGTATCTAAAATTTAAAATGTGAAACAATGACCAATTTTTTTTTGAAAAATTCTAAAAATGATCATAAATTTTAGTTTATTACATTGCATTGAGGACCCTTATAGCTGGAGAGCGGCGGGGGGGTTGCCCTCCAGCGAACGATTGGTTCGCTAGGGGAGGTACTTTCCAGCAAACGTTTTGAGTGGTTCACTCGTTGCCTCCTCCAGCACGACTCTCGTTTGGCCCAGAGGCCCAATTTACCTTTTTCCGGAAAAATGTCATCAACAAAAAAGACCCTAATTGTCATGATCTAACCAATGAAAAATTGCCATACTAATTCATTAAAAATGGCATCTCCCCAGTTTCGTAAAGAATACAATGAGTATGATTAAAAATGGTTGCATGAACTGCAAAAATAAAAGAAATTCATTCTAAACTTTAAAACTGTCATCCGGGGATAAAAATGCCATGAACATAAGAAAGCGCAAAGTCCATAATTCAAGAAAATTTTATGCTTTGAATAAACATTGTCGTGCTACTTTATAAAACTACCATCCTCTAGATAAAAGTTTTATCCGGATAAGCACGAAAAAACCCCCTACAATGCCACTAAAAAATGCCATCCTCTCAAACATTATTTTTTTCATCCTATTTGTAATAAACAAATGGTGTCCTCTCAATAATTAAAATGTCATCCTATTATTGATAAAAATGGCATCCAATAAAAATGTGAGGCGCTTAGTAATAAAAACTGCCATGCCAACAAAAATGTGCACATATATGAATCGTCCAGTTAGGACTCGTCTGATTATCAGCATTAATCTCAGACAAAGGCAAAAAATCTTCAGTCATCGACCTCATGAATCTGGATTGCCTCGTCAAAATGTTTGTTCAAGGTGGGAATGTCCCGTTCTATCTAAATTCCTTGCAGTCCTCCACCGGCTCTGGCCATCCAACTTACGATAGACCGGTCCTTGTCCACTCTGACTCGACAGAGGCACTGTCCATCTTCTCAAATGATCGGCTCTGCATACGGGCATTTAACTGCTGAGATTAAGTCACTCACGTTGGATAGAGAGTTTGTTTCTGAGAAAGTTAGACGTGGTCAGAATAGAATAGCAGATCGACTGGCATGTCACACTCTTGTGCTTCTGTGTGTATCGAGGACTTGTGTCTCTTGATTGTAACTCTATAATCTTGGAATAAACTCATTATTACCGCGTAAAAAAATGAAACATTTAATTTGAGATAAAGGAAGAGCACTCAGCGATCCATCTCATGAATCTGTATTGACTCGTCGAAATGTTTGTTCAAGGAGGGAATGTCCCGTTCGATCTAAATTCCTTGCAGTCCATCTCTCACAAAAGATTACAAAATGCACAAATCAAGCTCGACTGAAAATGGCGAACCACTAGCCTATCGAAGAGGAGCTCCGCCAGACCAGAGCGCGGAGACCTGATCAACTCAAGAATGCAACCAAGAACCATCTACCTTGACGATGAGGCATGAATCAGTAGGAGACGTCGACGAGGGCCAGCATGGCCTGCGCGACGAGCTGTCCCGCCGGCCGTGGCCGTCTCTGCACGGGGCGGAGGGCAGAGTACTGGTGGTCCAGCTGCGGCACCGGCGCCCTCTGCCGGCGGCCACTCAGCAACGCGCGCAGCTCGGCGTCGAAGTGCGCCGCGGCCGCCCGGAGCGTGGCGCAGACCCGCGGCAGGTGGCGGAGCAGCGGCAGCGTGAGGTTGAACGGCCACAGCAGGATGGAGAACTTGAACGCGTGCAGGAACCCGCCGACGAGCGCAGGCACGGCGAGCAGCACCACGTGCACCGCCATCGTCGATCCCCCCAACAACTCTTCCACCACCGCCGCCACCGCCACCGTCGTGGTGCTCCTCCTACATGGCCGGCCGGTCCGTCTGCCTCTGCCTGTGCGCGGCGACGTTCTTGAGGTGGTGGTACTGCTCGCCGGTGGCTGCCACGGACCAGATCGATCGACGGACCGGTCGGCGAGCGATGGCGAAGATCGAGAAAGATTCTACGGAATCGAATAAGTAGGAGTAGTATATATGGACGCTCTCGATCGTGGACAAATACTGGTGGACAGCTCAGGTGCTTCTCAGGGCATGCGGCCGGCGACGTTGTTGTTGGTTAGCGTATGTCTCGCCGGTCGCCACGAATGGATTTGGCGTAAGACTTGGCAGTTGGGGAGTCGAGATATTCTCGCCAAATCTCAATCGATCCATACGACATTTCCCCTGTGGTGGGGCACCGCCACCGGCCGGTCGTCACCGGCAATTATCCGTGTGGGCAGTGAGGACGGTGTTGGCGTGCTGCCATGTGCGACAGTGCGAGGCAGATCGTTGTCGCGGTCATATTTTTTCGTCAGCCATGCGGCCCACTTCCAACCAACTTCGGGCTGAGCTCTGCCGCGGCGTATTTGAGATGAGACGGAGCACTGTGGTTAGAGCATCTCCAACGGGCCCCTCAAACCGACTTCAAAGCTGGGACGAACGGACCGGTCAAAAAAATCACTCTACTCGAGGGGCCATTATTCTCGGGTTGTCCGGTGCCCCTCATATTCAGTTCAAATGTAGGATGGATATAAGACGGCTCGGGCGCGTCCACGGCGTTAGCCCGGCCTACCGCCGACCCCGATCCATCCCTATAAAAACCCTAATCCGAAAACCCTACACTTACTTGGTTCCGCTCTGCTCAGTCTCTTCTCCTCTTTCCCGATTCGACCCAATCCAATCTTCGGTGAGCATGCCGAGCTACAGCAGCCGCTCCAACGGCTCCGTCGATAACGAGGACAAGCTGGCCCTCTGCATTGCGATGGAGCGGTCACGGGTCGACACCG
>NC_041382.1:741868055-741875357 GCF_002162155.2 Triticum dicoccoides | reverse complement strand
CGGGTCTGGTTCGTCGCCGCTCGCCCGTCGGTGTTGCGCCGACGCTGGAGTTGGGCCTTTCCGGCCCGTGTTCAGCTCCACGTGGGCTACTCAATCCGCCCCGCCCCTTCGTCGTCCACCTCCCCCGCCGTCATTGCTCTGCAAGGGTAGCAGTAGGTTCCAGTGCCTGGTCCGCCGGCGTCGCGGACGTGCACGTTGGAATCCGAGGCACGCGTCACCCGCTGCAAGAGCTAGCGGGCAAGGGAAAGGGAGGCGGTCGATCAATCCGTTCGCTGCCACCGTCGGTTGCCTGCGGTGCCCGACGAGGGGGAACAACTCCTACCGCCGGTCACTTACAACCGCGGAGACGTACGCTCGCCAGCTTCGGAGGAAGAACGCCAAGGAGCTCTGGCTAGCCATTGAGCATGCCGAGCATGAGCCGGAAGAGGTAGCCGCGGAGGCGGTAGGGGTGGCCAAGGTCATGCGCAAGCAGGACCGGATTGTCCGGCATTTGAAGGGTTGTGTCTTCATCTCCTCTTCTTCTGACGATGACGACTCTGACCGACGACCCGCCTCCTGCCGCGGACACCTGCCCGGACGCTTACAGCAGCGCCAGCGACCGGAAAAGCAAAGGGCCGGCGGGGAAGTGGTGAGGCTCCATCGTCTCCGTCTTTAATTTTGTGTTGTTAGTAATATAGTTTAAAATTGTTTGTCGCTTATGTGGATTATGTGAACTTTGCCGATCTTTTAGAGATCCATTGATGATGTTTTGGTGATTGGAATGTGTACTTCTATGTCCAATTCTATGTTTGTTTAACGATCTACGTAGTTTTATTCACGTTACATACTTTGTATAGATATAGGATACCAGATATGAGATACACGGACATGAACGATGGGATATAAGAAGTGCTCGGTCAGTGCCTGGGGACATATCTGGGAGTGTCCGCGGACGTTTGTGGTGCTGGATTTGATGACCATGCGTGTAGATGCTCTTACATTACATACACGTGTCGTCGGCAAGTCGAATATGCAGTTGAATGTCGTCCGTTGAATACAAGCACACACAGACGTATGGTTGCTCGTGGTTCATGCGGGAAGCTACCGGTCATGTCTGCTCGTGAAGGGTTCTCAAGATGACACAGAGAGAGCTAGGTTTTCTTTTGGTGACCCAGGGCATCGGAGTCCAACGTGATGGAAGTCTTTGATTTTGCTTCGGGGGATATCAGACATCAAGACCGGTCCAAACAACTTCTATAACTGGTCCAAAGTTTTCATATACCGTCCTTATGTAACATTTGAGGACAATTTGATGATCCACGTCAAAATTACCCTCATAAGGGAGAAGGGGAGGGAAAGATGACCGAACTCTCTTTCTCTCGCTCGCGCGTGTGCTGGGTGCGTGTGTGCATGCGGGTGTGTGCGTGTGCATGCACGTGTGTGTCAAACAACAGCTATCCATCATGTACTAGCCATCTCCATGTATCCATACCCTTAAAAACAATCTTCAAGTATCCATGTTATCTATGTGTACAAAGGTCGTGATCCATGCTTATTTATTTTCATGATAACTCATCTGTTGCTCTCGAAGTAGATGGACCAGGTACCATGTGCATGACATGAAGTAAGTTCGAATGCCAAAATGTCACAACTTGGTATTGGAGAAAAAAAATATTGCAACCTAAATTTGATCTCCTTATTTCTTAAACGGATTCGTCTTATTTGCCAAAAATATACTCCCTTAGTCCCACAATATATGTTTTTGCAACCTAAAACAGCTTGCAGAAACGTCTTACATTGTTGGACGGAGTGAATATATATCAACAACTGCCCCAATCCTCCATTAGGTCTTGTTCGGTTCCATGAGATTTCAAGGGTGTTGAAGGGGACTGGAAGGGATTAAATCCGCAACAAGTCAAATTCCACCTCGATCCTTCAAATCCTCTCCAATTTCCTTGTGATGGGGATTAACCGAACAAGTCCTTAAGGATCATCGAAGTACCAAGGTTTAATAGTTTTTAGGTTGCTCGCCATTTCGGCACCATCTCACTTCTAAATAGACGGTGTGTTTTTAATAAGGTCATTCTAACAATTGAGAATATACTTTATGTAAATGATCTCTCTTTCAAGAGAAAGAGCTTCCATACTAATTCAATATGGCAATCATCACCACATCAGTATATCAGTATATCAGTATATGGTATGCAAATAGCATTGTCTTACTCACTTATGATAATCTACTTCCCCGCCTAATAATATAAGACGTTTTTTGACTCTAGTGTAGTGTCAAAAACGTCTTACGTTATGTGACGGAGGGAGTAATATATAATACTGAAGATAGCAAAAAAGATCAGGTGTAATTACGCGGGACATTGGACTAGTTACAACAAATTTATCACTGCAGCCGACAAATGCAGAAAAAAGAAAAAAGAAAAATGGAACGCCTATGTACATGGATCCAAAGAAAATTCTGAACCAACGTTTCCATCCAAGCCGAGCACCGCCGGAATCGAACAGCCCCAGCGTGCAACCACCTTGGCAACGCAGCGGCATCAGTAGGAGACGTCGACGAGGGCAAGCATGGCGTGGTCGACGAGCCGTTCCGCCGGCCGTCTCCGCACGCCGCGGAGGGAGAAGTACTGGCGGTCGAGCTGCGGCACCGGCGCCCTCCGCCGGCGGCCGCCGAGGGACGCCCGCAGCTCGGCGGCGTAGAGCGACGCGGCGCCCCGGAGCGTGGCGCAGAAGCGCGGCAGGTCGCGCAGCAGCGGCAGCGTGAGGTTGAACGGCCAGAGCAGGATGGAGAACTTGAACGCGTGCAGGAGGAACCCGCCGACGGCCGGCGCGGCGAGCAGCACCACGTGCACCACCATCGATGTATCCCCGAACGACTCTTCCGCCACCGCCGGTGCCGCTACCCTACATGGCCGACCCCTCCGCCTCTGCCATGGCAACGCTCTTGACTCTTGAGGTGGCGCCGCGGCTGCTGGGTGGTCACCACGGGGCTGACTGGCCGGCCATTAACTATGTAGGGGCCTGTCGCGTGGGCGGATTAATAATGGCCGGCGATGGCGATCGACGGAAGGTTTCATAATGGGAAGGAATCGACTCAATTATATGGACGCTCTCGATCGTGGACGCGTAGTGCTACGCAAGTCGCTGAGGAGATCGTTGTTGCTTACCGCACGCCTTGTGCCCTTGTGTATGCTTGCCGCGAACTGAATTATCGAGCTTGCGCGTCACGAGATTCTAGCCATGGACCAGCGCCCGTTCGATCTCGATCGATCTACATTTTCCTCCTCTGTGGGCGTGTGACACCGGCCGTCGCTGGCACTTGTCCAGGGTAAAGGAGCGACGAAGTTTCTTTCACGCACGTCCTTGTTGCGGTCATAAGAATCTGGAGTTGGAGTGTATCTGTATGGATGATAAAAGGCTAAAAGCAGAATGTTTCTGTTGGCGTGTATACGCAGAATGATTGAGTTGAGAATGTCGGCATACAGTGGGATCGAAGAGGAGTGCAAGTTGAGACTGTCCCTGAATTTGTTTTGTCTAAACAGAAAGACTAGTGAACTCCTATAGGTACACATTGGGAATCAGGGGTAAGAATGCACAATTATACTCATCCAGTTTCTCTCGAGATCTAAACATTCCTGGCGAACGTTCGCCGGGAAGGAACTCCCAGCGAACACCCTCGAGACGTTTGGTCGACATCAATCGATGACACTTTTCTAAAAAGAAAAATGTCTCCTCTAGAAAGCAATTGTCATGCTAGTTTGAAAGAAATTGTCACCCATACAACTAAAACTGCCATGAAAATCATTCGCAAATGCCCATCCTAACGATCGTTCATGGGCTATTGAAGTCCTAAACAGAAAAGAGAATTAGACTCCTATATCTATGCATTTTTTATATCTATAAGCCCCGCCCCAACCCACCGCGACAACCCCACCTCGTCAGGATGATCGACCACACTGCATCACGACATTGAATCATCTTGCATCGACCGTAACAAAATCAAAGATATGATGTCATCATGATGTGAATTCTCATCCGCATGTTGATCATTATTAGAAAATTACACTATCTATATCGGTCCACCTTCTATCCGTCGCCTAATTACTCGGCAGACAACGACACAATGATGATAGATGGCTAACCTTGGCAAGTTTGGTGATTGTATCTAGAGTTAGTGTTTGCACAAACCTGCTAGTGTATTTGAGTACACACATGCATACTCACGACATATCGATCCACACGCCGCATGATCCGTGGAAACAATAACATACCGGTGCCAACCCTGATGCCCTAAGACGGGTTGGAATGGAATGGACCGATCGATGCACACAACCCATTATATGGATTGGACGGGAACGATATAATCTCTGCTTGGTAAAGGGAATAGCTTCCTTTTTCTTGGGCCCGATAGCTTGCGACCAACATAACCTCCCCCTCCTTCCTCAACACACACCACCGCCCCTACCCGCATAGGACAATGTCGCATTAAAGAAAAGTCATATATTCCAGACATTTTTAGAAAGTGGATGGCATGTTTTAAATTGTAACTAATGCTGGCATGGCAAAAATAATAATAATTGAATCGGTCTTTTTCCTCTCATCACCTATAAGGGAAGGAATTGAACCCCACCCTTCCATGAACCCCTCACGAATGGTCCACCCTTAATTCAATGAACTAGTGAGGGGTCAATATGGATATTGTTTTTTGGCCATCTATGGTGGAGGCGGATGGCATTGCTGTATATTTGAGAGGAAATTAATCAGTGATCCTATGACAATGGTTAGGCTTCTTACTACCCCGCTTTACTGTTGTTGCTTAGCGTGCGTCTACGGACACTTGGGCATCAGAAGTCGCGATGGGCCAGCGGCTGTCCGACGTCGATCGATCGGCATTTCCTGCGTGGGGCACCGGCCGTCGCTGGCGCTTATCGATGGAGTTCACTGTGCTGCGATTGCGAGTGCGGCCCACTTCCATTCAACTTCATGTCGATACGCGTATTCCCTACAGTATTTCTGACGGAGTACGTACTGCCATTACATGTCGACAGTCCAACCCTACGTGCAGCTGATCTGATCGTGTCCACTGAATACAGACGTAGCGTAGGCGTAGCTCGTGGTTTGGAAAGTTCTTCACAGCGATTTCTGTACATAGTGCCGATTAAATCATTGTGGATTGGGCGAATCAACATGTGGTTGAGTTGGTTAGGTGGACCCTGATATCCCCAACCCACCAGGGTTCAAATCCTGGTGCTCACATTATTCCTGGATTTATTTCAGGATTCCCGGTGACGCGTTTTCAGTGGGAGAAGACGTTCCCATCGACGACGAGGCACCTACGGTGACTTCGTAAATCTCAAGATGATATGTCGGCTCAGTCTCTCGAAGGCGTTCATAGAGGTGAGTGTATGCGCGTGTATATGAGCGCTTGTGTTTGTGCTGATGCTCTAAAAAAAATCATTGTGGATTGGAGACGTGCTGCTCTTCCAAAAAAGACGGAATAATCCGAACCGCAGGAAAGCTATATAGGCAGAATCATTTTTCTCTCTCGGGTACACGGCAGAATGATTGGCTTGGACATGTCGGCATGCGCCGGGCCCAAACCCAAGTGCGATCGAGTTGAGCAACTTGAGCCTCTGTTCCGAAAATACTTATATTTAGCATACTCTGTCCTCGAAATAACTCTGGTGCTCAGCTAGGAAATGCATCAAGACTCACACATTTCTCACAAGTTGGATTTGGTTATCTAACATGATGGTGTTTGTTGTAGGTCCAAATCAGGTGCATTTTGCGTGCATAATAAGTGGACAAGTCGAGCAACAACGGATACGATCATAAAGACGGTGCTAAGTTCGATTGACCAGTCTTATCCGCGATTTCTGTCCGGGAAGCATCAATCAACATATTATAAAGATGAACTCGACGTGTATTAGCTCAGCTGTAGACTTCTCCATCCTTGAGCTACGTACGCTAGAGAGCATGCACTTGGTCACGTGGTCGTTTCCCAGCATATTTATTTCTCCCTGAAAAAGAAAAAGAGACTGTGTTCGGCTTTTCAGTGGTCGAGAAGTCGCTCTTTTGGCTTTTGGCTCGCCCTTTCGGTGGATATTCGGCCGGGCCTTTCAGCGGAGTGCTCCTATTTAGCGCCTGGGTTAGGTCGGAGGATAAGGAACCTCCTATTTGGCGACCTGCGTACCGCTCAAAAAACAAATTGGCAACCTGCGCGTCAAATAAGGCAATTCCTAATTGGCGCTTCAGGCGTCCTCTAGTATAATTGCAAGCAACACTAAACACAACGGAACCAAACCCGAAGTGGTTAGTTGAATCATTTTCTTTCTTTTACACTTTCTTCTATGTTTCCTTTTTCCTTTTCCGATTACCTTTTTCCCTTTTTTTCATTCAATGAACTTTTTAAAATCCGTAAAAACAATCTCCAAATCGATGGTTTTTTATTCTGAATTTGATGAATTTTTTTCATTTTCAGTGAACTATTTTTTTTCAATTTGATGCCCTCTCTTAAAATATGATGAACTTTTTTTCAAATTCCATGAATTTTTTAAAACGTGAGCGAACCTTTCTAAATTTGATGAACTTTTTTTTCAAATTTAATGAACCATTTTTCCAAATTTGATGATTTGTTTTTCAAAAATTGATGAACTTTTCTTCAAATTCCATAATATCTTTTAATCTTTTGTGAAATTTTAAAAAATGGATGAACTTTTTGTCAAAATTGATGTACTTGTTTCAAGTTTGTGAACTTTTCTAAAAATGATGAACTTTTTAGAAATCTATGAACCCTTTCAACTTCATGATTTTTTCCAAATAATTAAAAAATATAAGTGTTACAGTGGAGTATATTCTACTCCCTGTGTTCCTAAATATATGTCGTTTTAGGTTTCTTCGTGCAAATTCTATCACGTTACAAAAATCTCCACTTTAGAATACCTACCCTCGTCCACCATCACTCGTTCCCGCAGCCCACTCGCTCTCCCCATTCACTCTGAGAGCATCTCCAACAGCCGCGCTAAACTAGCGCCGCGCCGCAAATTAGGCCGTTTAAACGCGCGCGCAACGCGGCGGGTCGCTCCAGCGGGCGCGCAAAAACGGCGCGCACGCTATAGCGGGTTGGGCGTGCGGTTGAAAACACTTACCCGCGCGGCGTATTTCGGGCGCCAGCTACAGCGCGTGGCACACTCGAGCGCTCGCGCCGCACTCTCTCCTTTCCTCGTCCTACGCCCCGCGCGCGCCGGCGCCGGCGCCCTGCCACCCACCCATGGACGCGCACACCGGCGCCCCGCTCACCCTGCTGTACAG
>NC_041382.1:741847257-741867775 GCF_002162155.2 Triticum dicoccoides | reverse complement strand
AAATCCTAGCGCGGGAAGCGCTGGCGTCGCCACCGTCGGAGCTCCGCCGAGCGTCGGCCTCGTGCGCAGCCTCTTCTTTCCGCCGCGGATGACCACGACGCCGGGTGGCGTCGCGCCAGCGCCGTCCCGTGCCGCCGCCGCACCGTCGAAGAAGGTCCCCAATGCGGCGCGGACGAAGAAGGGCAAAACATCCGCGAAGAAAAACAAGGCGGCGGACGGCTCCGGCACCACGAAGGCGAGGGGAAAGAAGCTTGCAGGGCGTTCGACGGCCGCGGTGGCTACCGAAGCGCCGGCGAGCTCACTCGTTGAGCCGGCCGCCGATGCACACCACGTGTTTGACAAAATGCCCCCAATGTGAAAAAATTTCCAACTTTTCTTTTCTTCTTATTTTTACAATGCATCATCATCACATATAGATAGCTTATTTGCATTGTTCAAAAAACTTTGTAGTCTCAACGATGATGCATACATGTCCACTATGGGTGTTGGGTCCAACAATTCGCATTGGTCTCAAGCCAATGACATCCATTTCGAAGACCATGAATTTGAGGTGGACGAGGAGGTTGAGGGAATTGTCGAGGCGCCGAAAGGAAGAGCAGGCAATTACTCAACCAACGATGACAAGTTACTATGCCATACTTATTTGCAAGTGTCGAGGGATCCATCCATTGGAGGTGATCAAAGTAGAGACGCGTATTGGGGGCGAATGAAAGAACACTTTGATGCTCACAACTTGAGTGGAATTGACCGCTCCGAGAGATCACTTCGGTCCCGATGGTCGACAATCAACTCGGATTGTCAAAAGTGGGCGGCCGTACAAAAGGCAGTTGACAAGATTAACCCAAGTGGCACAAATGAGGATGATCGAGTAAGTGGCATCTCATATATGTTCATCATACTTGTTTTTGGTGACCGAAGTTCTAACTTATTTTGTTTTTCTTGTAGTACAACATTGCACAAAACTTGTTCAAAGAAGAGACAAGGACAACCAAGAAGGGGAAGATCGAGAAAGGCAGGGTCTTTACCTTGCCTCATTGCTATGAAGTGTTAAAGGATGATGAGAAATGGAAGAACCGTGATGGTTTGGAGGATTTGCATTTGAGCAACAAGCGGAAGCGAGCAATTGAGATGAATGATGATGATGAGGAGGATGATGCATCAAGTGATGACGGCAAGAGAAGCCCCACACCCAACTCGGTTTCATACTCGAAGCCAAAACGACCGGATGGGTGCAAGAAAGAAAAAACCGAAAAGAAGAAGAGGAAAGGAGATGATGAGCTCAAAAATGCCATGGAAGCTATTGTGAAGGCAAGGGTCGAAGCCAATGAGGTGAGGAAAATGGCAAGGAACCAAGATGCCGTGGCCGAGGAGAGGAGGTTGGCGGCCGAGGAGAGAAGGGTGGCGGCCGAGGGGAGAAAGGTGGCTTTGGAGGAGAGGAAAGTGAGCAACGAGGAGCGAGCTAAGTTGTTGGAATGGGAGAAGCACTTATTCTTCTTGGACACATCTAACCTCAATGTGGCGCAAAAAGAGTATGTCAATCTTGCCCAACAAGAAGTCTTGATCCAAAAAAGAGCCTTGGTTCGTGCAATGGGTGGCGGTGGCCTCGGCGCCATGGGTGGCGGTGGCCTCGGCGCCATGGGTGGCGGTGTCCTCGGCGCCATGGGAGGCATGGGTGGCTTTGGAGCCATGGGAGGCATGGGTGCACATCCGGCCGCCATGGGAGGCATGGGTGCATCTCCGACCGCCATGGGAGGCATGGGTGCACCTCCGGCCGCCATGGGAGGCATGGGTGGCTTTGGAGCACCCCCCGACGCTATGGCCGTCATGGGAGGCATGAGTTTTGCTTCTCTCATGGGAGGCATGGGTGCACCTCCGGCCGCCATGGGTGCAATGTCTTTCGATGTGCCTTCTCACACACATTCCCATGAAGATGCCGTTGAAGATCTTGCCAACACCGTCGAAGCTTCACATGATGCGGTGCGTGATGAGGAGAGGGAGGAAGATTCATCTTCGGAGGCGGAAGAGTCGTCTTCGGAAGATGAGGACGAAGACGAAGACGAGGAAGATGAAGATTGATGTGTCTTTCATGTCTTGAACTTTAGTTTGCATTTGAACTTGGTTGGATGAACTTGTGGGCATGAACTTTTATTCATCAACTTGTTTGTGTCAAATTTCACATGTTAATTTTTTTCCAAAATATCATATATGCAAAATGCCTGGCGAGTCGCGCGCGCTGTATTTTTGCGCTCTGCTGGAGCGGCGCGCGCGCGCTGCATTATAGCGCGACTGCTGGAGCTAACGCAGGCGGGCGCGCAAAACCAGCCGCAACGCGCGCGGTAAATAGGTTTTTTGCGCGCGGCGCTTAGCGCGACTGTTGGAGATGCTCTGATTTGCCCATCTCTCTCTCTCTCCACATCGAGATCCACTAGCAACTCCCTCTCCCTGTCTCTGGCCAGTCCCTCTCCCTGTCGCCCGCCCTTTCCCACTCCCCTCGCCGCCCTCTCCCTCTCGTCGCCGCATCACTCTCACCGCATCTTGTTCCCACTCCCAGCCGCATCTCGTTCCCACTCCCATCGCATCTCACTGGGAGTGAGGGCGGAGGAGCAGGGCGGCGAAGGTGGGGGCGGAGGAGCAAGAGGCAGTGGAGGTAAGGGCTGGGCGGAGGGTGGGGAGCTGGACGTGGAGGACGATTTGGAGACGACTGGTTCAAATTAAGTGAGGTTATTGATGTAATTTCCTTAGTTTTTCACCTGGTCGGAAAATCTCCCCAGCGACTTATATTTTGGATCGGAGGGAGTACAATAAATACCGCGGCCACACTTGCTTTATATGGTTGGCGTTATTCACATTCATTACAGTTGAGTAGCTGTAGTGGTTAGCCGAGCTCGTGTTATAACACAACAGTGTGAGTTTGAATCCTTGCGAGCGCAACTTTTTGTGCGATATTTTTGGGCTGTAGGTTTGCTGCGTTGTGCGTTCGGGCCCGGCCAACTGGGTGTTGCAGTGAGCGCCAGTTGACCTCCATGGCGCTAAAGGCGTGTAATAGGTGCTCCCGTCAAATAAGGAGGAAACGCGCACATCCCGCTTCCCCCGCACGCGTTTTTGCGCCAGCCCATGCACGGGCAGGACGCCTTGTTTTTGTTCTTTATGTTTTTTGCTCATTAAAATAAATCGGTATTACAGAAATGTTTTCAGTTTAAAAAATAGGCATATTCTTAAAAACAATGTTCGAGAAAACATAAAATGTTCGTGAATTCAAAAAATGTTCATACAAATGTTCGTGAAATCATAAAATATTCGTGGATTAAAAAAATGTTCATGATTTTGAAAACAATGTTCGCATATTCCTCAATATTCATGATTATGAAAAAAGTTCAGGAATTGAAAAAATGTTTGTGAATGCAAAAAAGGTTCACAGTTCCAAAAAATGTTCATGATTTTTTAAAATGTTCGTTAATTTCAAAAGAAGTTATTTAAAAAAATGTTCATATCTACATGGTCATCCCCTGTAGCCTCGCATGTCTGGCTTGTAGATCCCCCATGATATCATATGGATGCTCTTAAGCATAATGAATGAATGAAGCCAACATTACCATGAAACATAAAGTATAAAGAGGTGAGGGGAAGAGCTCACTAGCCATCACATGGGAAGCACTGATGCCCCCTAGATCTTATATTGATGGCAGATTGAAGAAGCATGAGGTGTAAGAAGAGGAGGAAGACGTTACAAACAAGAAGAATTGACAATGCCGACAAGTCATCTTGAGGTCGGAATAAGTAGAAGGAAGAATGGAGGGTAAGGAGATGTTAGCCGAGAAACAGAAGTATCTTCACGGATATTCACTCTCTATGGAGAGTGAGCGAAGCCCGCGACCTAGTCTAGTCCTCGTTACCGCCCCTCACTTATTCATGTCATATTAAAGAAAAGCAATCATTGATTATATATCATAGTTATGTATCAATTTTATCTCTTTTCTTTTTATGTGCTTTTGCATTGTCGTGATCCATGTTGGGTTGCTTTTCTTGATAAACAAGCATTGGGCTGCTTGGGCCTCACTCACTTCCACAGTGTAGCACATATTGAACAGTGAACACCGAGCATATTGAACAGTGTAGACGGACCAACTATCTCTTCATGATCTTAAGTACACAACTTAAATATCAAAAAAATGTATGAGCAAAAACTTGACTTTCTTCTTCTTTGTAGCTTTATCTATGCAAATGATTTAGAAAAAAAAGCCT
Source organism: Triticum dicoccoides (assembly GCF_002162155.2). Classification (NCBI taxonomy): domain Eukaryota; kingdom Viridiplantae; phylum Streptophyta; class Magnoliopsida; order Poales; family Poaceae; genus Triticum; species Triticum dicoccoides. Next base: position 741,863,533 of record NC_041382.1, on the reverse strand, counting down.
CGATGTTTCATTGAGAATTATCGAAACAATGAGGATTAACATTTCCTTTTTAGAAATGGAGGAGGACCCTCTGCCTCTCTGGACGATGCATGCAGCCACTTTATTAATTATTCAAACAAGACCTTACAAAGTCATACAACAGTAAGACTAAAGTCACCGTCTAGGCAATATCTGTCGCTACTCCTATCCAATTGTGTAGGGAAGCTGATAGTCTGGGCCTAATACCAAACAGACCTCGCAGCCAAACCTAACATCTAAGACCTGAGGTCCCAACCAGGATGCCTGCCGGGTATGGGGCACCCACCAGTCCGGCGCATTCCTCAACCAGGACGCCTGCCGGGTATGAGGCCGCCGCAGCCACCTGCCACCAATTCATCTTCAGTGTTGTACTGTTGCATCTACCTTGCCCGGTCTACCTGCCATCGACGCCACCATGATGCCAGACAATGCCACCATCCTGCGCTCATCCATCATCACACGCCCACCGACGAACCCTGCTGCTCCATGCCGTCGAGACCCGCCGTTGTCGACGTGCCAAATGCCAAGCCGCTCCTCCGACACGAAACACCACCTGCTGCCACTGGTCCCATCTGTAAGGGCATATTTATCCCTACGGTGTTTTGGTGATTGATGACAATGCATTTGCGGACTAATCGGGTGCTTTGAGTTCTTTCAGATATTCATCTTTCGGCACGAAACGATTATTTCCCCTCGGTGCTCTACTCAAGACGGTGTAGCTTCTTTCGTGACTTTGTTGGTGGACTAAGTTTCATAGTAGTCTCCGTACTATCAAGGGGGGGTCTGCTTCGGTATGGTTTGGGTGGAATCAACACGTACACGTTCTTCTCTCACCCACCGTTTCTTTCCGTCTCTCTGGAGCTTCTCTTTTCTCCCCTATGTGTCTTTTCCTGGACCCAGTGGTAGTACCACGGGCCACAGCGGTAGTACCGCTGAGGCTCACTAAGCGGTAGTACCGCTCCTCGGAGCGGTAGTACCGCTTTGTGGCCTCAGCTGCAGTACCGCTGCGGCTCCGTGCTCCTACCGCCTCGACTCGAGTGCGCATTTTCTCGTGTCAGGTTTTACGGCACTAGCTCCAGTATAGCGGTAGTACGGCTGAAGCTCAGTAAGCGGTAGTACCGCTCCTCGGAGCGATAGTACCGCTGGATGGCCTCAGCCGCAGTGCGGTTGTGGCTGCATGCTCCTACCGCTTCGACTCGAGTGTGCATTTTCTCGTGTCGGGTTTTACGGTACTAGCTGCGGTAGTAGTGGCGGTAGTGCTGCTTGTGAGCGGTAGTACCGCCCTGCCTCCGCGGTAGTACCGCTCTGGGTCCCAGCCCCAGCCCCATCTCTTCTAGCGCGGCAGTACCGCTGAGGGGGAGCAGTAGTACCGCTTATGAGCGGTAGTGCCGCCCTGCCCCCACGGTAGTTCCGCTCTCTGCGGGGCTGAGTGGGGGGTAACGGTTGGATTGTTCTCCCCACTATAAAAGGGTGTCTTCTTCCCCCCTTTGACTTACCTCTTCCACCATTAAAGCTCCATTATTGCTTCAAGCTCCATTTTCGCCCGATCTCACTCCCTAGCCAACCAAACTTGTTGATTTGCTCGGGAGTGGTTGAGAAGGCCCCGATCTACACTTCCACCGAGAGAGTTTTGATTCCCCCACTCATCCTTAGCGGATCTTGTTACTCTTGGGTGGTTGAGCACCCTAGACGGTTGAGGTCACCTCGGAGCCATATTCCATTGTGGTGAAGCTTCGTGGTCTTGTTGGGAGCCTCCGATTAAGTTGTGCAGTTTGCCCCAACCTTGTTTGTAAAGGTTCGGTCGCCGCCTTCAAGGGCACCAATAGTGGAATCACGGCATCTCGCATTGTGTGAGGGCGTGAGGAGAATATGGTGGCCCTAGTGGCTTCTTGGGGAGCATTGTGCCTCCACACCGCTCCAACGGAGACGTACTTCCCCTCAAAAGGAAGGAACTTCGGTAACACATCCTCGTCTTCACCGGATCCACTCTTGGTTATCTCTTACCTTTACTTGTGCAAGCTCTTTAGTGTTTGTTCCCTTGCTTGCTTGTGTGCTTGTTATTGTTGCATCATATAGGTTGTTCACCTAGTTGCACATCTAGACAACCTACTTTGATGCAAAGTTTAATTTGGTAAAGGAAGGCTAAAAATTGGTAGTTGCCTATTCACTCCCCTCTAGTCAACCATATCGATCCTTTCAATTGGTATCAGAGCCTCGTCTCTTTATTAAGGACTTTACCGTCCAAAGAGTATGGTTGATACCGTAGACGGAGCGGAGGAACGCTCCTGTGTGAATCCTATCTCGTCTACGGGCGATGGGGGAACTTCGGTCTCTCGTGAGGAGTTCAATGTAGACTTGGAGACATTGAAAACCTCCATGACGACCGAAGTTGAAAGCATGTTTACTAAATTTCTTGAGGGGCTTAAACTCTCCACCGCATCGTTGAAAGTGGGAGATCCCGCCAACAAGGTGTCGGATGCTATCCCCGACAAGGGGGAAGCTAGTAGTGAAAAGGCTTCTTCTTCTAGTGGCAAGAATGGCACCGGCATCTTTGCCCATGTGGAACCACCACTTGTTTATGGTGGACCGGTTCCTTCTACTCTTTTGAATCATGCCGGTCCTCCTCCTAAGATTGTGAAAAATGAGGATTTTGATTCTTGGGTTTACCGCTTTACACGTCATTTAAATCATGTGAACACTAACCTTTGGAGAATCATTGAAGAAGGTTTCTACCCACATGATACAAGCAACTTCACTCCTCGAGAAGCCGCGGACAATCAATTCAATGAGAATGCTCTCTTCATCATTCAAGATGCAATTCCACCCGAAGACCTACCTCATCTTCGTCCCTTCTCCTTGGCCAAAGATGCATGGCATTGTGTCATGTCTCTCTACCGGGGAAGCGCAAGCATTCAACGCTCCAACTATGAAGTGGTACAAGATGAGGCCGATGAGTTTGCAATGAAGGAAGATGAAGAACCTCGTGAGCTTTATCGGAGAGTCACCAAACTCGCGGTCTCACTACGAGATCACGGGAGCAAGGACACGGATGACAATTGGATCAAGCGCAAATTACTCAAGGCAATGATGCCCTACCACAAGGCCATGTCCTCTGTCATCCGCCAAAGACCGGACTTCCACACTTTGACCTCAAGCGAGGTGTTGGATGAGTTTGTGGCCATGAATATTTTGTACAAGACCGCCGACAATGCGGTGCTCCGTTCTCAACGGGCAAAGAAGCCTAACCTTGCTTTGAAGGCCAAGCTCACTGTGGAAGAAGTAGAAGAGGAAGAGGAGGAGAGCAACCCCGAAGATACAAAGTATGCATATCATGAACACATGGCACTTGCTTCAAGGCAATTTTGGAGCAAGAAAAACTCGAGGCCCAACTTTAGCAAAAATAACTCGAGTGGCACAAGGGGCAAGCAACGTGTAAGGACTTGCTACAATTGCGGCAACGTGAGTCATTTCGTTGCGGAATGCCCGTATGAGAAGAGGGAAGACAATGGTGGCAAACTCATCCGAAAGGATAAGGCCAAGTCGTTCCCCAAGAAGAACAACTTCACCAAGAAGACTCCTCACAAGGCCTTGGTTGTGCAAGAAGAGTACAATGAGGATGATGACGATGATGAAGATGATGAGTCGGTTGCCATGGCCTCCCTCGCCATTGCAACAACGTCACGAGTGTCTCTCTTCGACTCACCCAACGAGAGCATCAACGCCAAGTGCCTCATGGCTAAAGCCACCAACAAGGTAACCTCCAACATCAAAACTACCATCATTAATCATCCTTCCCCATCGGATAGCATTAATGAAGTTGAGGGAGCTAATGTGGAGGCTAACGAGTTTGAGGCCTTTATGGGCAAACTCAAGGGAAAATCCAAGAAGCACTTTGTTGCTCTCTTGGAACAACTTGGTGAGGCCAATGACATGATCCAGGCTCACGAAGACACCATCTCAAAGATGGAAGGGCATAGTCGTGACTATGCCGACGAGATTTCGGATCTTTCCAATGCTCTTGAGGAAGAGCGTGGTCTTCGTTTGGCTCTTGAGGAGTCATACAACGTTGATCATGCTAAGTTAGAGAAAGATTATGATCATGCCCTCGTTGTTTCTCGTGTGCTAAATTCCGAGAAGGCCAAACTCGGAGTTGATCTTGCTAGACTCAAAGAGGAGTTTGATATACTTGACAAGGCCCACAAGGCCTTGAAGGGTATTCACGCTAGTCTCAAGGAGTCTCATGATCAACTCCAAGTGAAGCTAACTAAGGAGAAAGCAACTTTTCCTCATATGGTTTTAATTGATAATGCAAATGCTACTAACCCGTGTTGTGAGCATATACATCTTGTTGAGGAAAATGCTAAGTTGAAGGAGCAACTTGAGAGAGGCCTTGCGACTTGCATACAAGGCAAGAAGAACCTCAATGATCTCTTGATCAACCAAAAGGGAGGTGTGGCGAAGGAAGGGGTTGGGTACGTCCCCGACTCCAAAAACAAGAAGAAGAATGACAAGACCAAATGACCTCCTCCCCTCATGCAAACCTTTGTGAGGGCGGGAGAGAGTGTCCCCGAGGAGAAGAAGAAGAACAAAGTCAAGAAGGGCAATGTCACCTCACCCAACAAAGCCGGCGATTTTAATCCTTCTTATGTGTTGTGCCGTGCTAGTGATGGGCATGTTTATGCCAAATTTGTTGGTTCTCCTCATGAGTACATTGAATGGTCTATTTGGGTTCCTAAGACCCTTGTTACTAACATCAAAGGACCCATTACAAAATGGGTACCTAAAACCAAGCATTGATCTCTTGTAGGTGTTTGCTTCCGGTGGTGGATCATGGTTGCTCGATAGCGGAGCTAAAATCATATGACCGGAAGCAAGGACTTAGTGGTGGACGTGCACAAGGTTCCATCTATGCCCACCAATGTCGAGTGGGGTGACGCCTCATCTTCCAAGGTATTGGGACTTGGCAAGGTGGTCATCTCTCATGATCTCACGATCGAGAAGGTCATGCTTGTTGAGTCCCTTGCATACAATTTACTTTCCGTTCGTCAACTTGCAATCATGGGCTCTGCCACTTTCTTTGATATCGATACCGTGGCCCTCTTGTGGAGCAAGACTCTTAAAGTAGCCTTTGTTGGGCATGTCGAGAACGGTCTATATGTGATTAACTTCTCGGAGCGACCCACTAAGACCGCGACATGCCTAATGGCTAAAGTTGATGTGGGGTGGCTTTGGCATCGCCGTTTAGCCCATATCAATATGAGATCTTTGCAAAGTATCCTAAAGGGGACCATGTCCGTGGACTAACGAATGTTAGTTTTGCTAAAGATCGTGCTTGTAGTGCCTGTATCGAAGGAAAGCTACATGAGAAGGCTCACCCTCCCACGACCATCGTTTACTCAAAGAGGCCTTTGGAGCTCCTTCACATGGATCTCTTTGGGCCTCCATCCTTTGATAGTCTTGGAGGTAGAAAGTATTGCTTGGTGATTGTGGATGACTACTCAAGGTACACGTGGGTGTTTTTCTTCAAGAGGAAGAGCGAGACCCAACAAACCGTCATTGACTTTGCCAATGAAGCACAACTTCAACACAATGCAAAGATCTTGACAATAAGAAGTGACAACGGCACCGAGTTCAAGAACTACACCTTGGATGAATTTCTTAGTGATGAGGGAATCAAGCATCAATATTCCGCACCATACACCCCTCAACAAAACGGTGTTGCGGAGAGGAAGAACCGGATGTTGATGGATGCGGCAAGGACCATGATGGCGGAGTTCAAGTCTCCGTACAACTTTTGGGCCGAAGCCATCAACACCGCGTGTCATGCATCAAGTCGGTTCTACCTCCGCAAGGGCTTGAACAAGACTCCTTATGAGATACTCACCAGTAACAAGCCCAACCTCAAGTACTTCCGGGTATTCGGGTGTAAGTGTTTCATTCTCAAGAAAGGTGTTCGGTTGTCTCAATTTGAGGATAGAGCTTATGAGGGCATATTTGTTGGTTATGCTACAAACTCTCATGCTTACCGTGTCCTCAATAAATCCACGAGACTTATTGAGGAGACGTGTAACGTGGAGTTTGATGAGAATAACGGCTCCCAAGTGGAGCAAAGTGGCACTTGTGATGTAGGTGATGAAATTCCTCCTCAAGCCATAAGAAGAATGGGTGTTGGTTTCATCCTACCCATTGAGGAACCCCTTGTGGCCGAAGGAGAAGGACAATGCTCCACTCAAGTGGAGCCATCACCAACCCAAGGCCCACACACTTCTGAAGAACAAAGTGAAGGCCCTCAACCTCATGAGCAAGACCTAGGGCAAGATCATACTCAAGACGGTGTTGACACACCAAGTGATGCTCAAGGTCAAGTTCTCTCCCCCGAGCAAGTTCAAGACCAAGAACAAGTTCATGACGACGCTCAGGATGATCAAGTAACCGCTCCTCAACTCACCACCGAGGAGGAATTAGAGCGTCGTGCCGCCAAAGTTGCTTCCAAGCTCTCCACCAAGGATCATCTCATGACGAATGTGCTTGGAAGCTTAAGAAGGGGGGTAAGCACTCGTAGACAATTAGCAAATTATTGTGAGCATCACGCGTTTGTCTCTTGTGTGGAACCTCACAAGGTCTATGAGGCGCTCGAAGATCCGGATTGGCTCAATGCCATGCATGAAGAACTCAACAACTTCGAGCGCAACAAAGTGTGGAGATTGGTGCCAAGGCCAATGGGGACCCACAATGTCATTGGAACCAAGTGGATATTCAAGAACAAGCAAGATGCCCATGGGATTATCATTCGCAACAAGGCTCGTTTGGTAGCACAAGGCTACTCCCAAGTCGAGGGTATCGACTATGGTGAAACCTTTGCTCCCGTTGCTCGTCTTGAATCCATTCGCATGTTGATTGCATATGCTTCTCATCATAACTTTAAGTTACATCAAATGGATGTGAAGAGTGCTTTTCTTAATGGTCCCATTAATGAATTGGTGTACGTCAAGAAACCCCCCGGGTTCGAGGATCCCTACTTTCCCGATCATGTGTATCAACTCGATAAGGCACTCTATGGCCTTAAACAAGCCCCACGTGTGTGGTATGACCACCTTACCGAGTTGTTACAAGACCGTGGGTTTGAAGTTGGGATAATCGACCCCACTCTTTTTACTAAGAAGGTCAAAGGGGAGTTGTTTGTGTGCCAATTATATGTTGATGATATTATATTTGGTTCTCCTAACAAAGCTTTCAATGAGGAATTTGCCGCTCTCATGACCTCAAAGTTCGAGATGTCCTCCATGGGGGAGTTGAAGTTCTTTCTAGGGTTCAAAGTGAAGCAAAGAAGAGAAGGAACCTTCATCAATCAATCCAAATACACTCAAGACATGCTCAAGAGATTCAAGCTAAGTGACGTCAAGCCAGCTTCCACCCCAATGCCCACCAAGTGCCAACTTGATCTAGATCCCAATGGTAAAGTGGTGGATCAAAAGGTATATCGTTCCATGATTGGATCCTTGCTTTACCTTTGTGCATCTAGACCGGACATCATGTTGAGTGTGGGAATATGTGCACGGTTTCAAGCCGCACCTAAGGAAAGTCACTATGTGGCCGTCAAACGAATCTTTCGATATTTGGCTCATACCCCAAACTTTGGCTTATGGTACCCAAGAGGATCAAACTTCAAGCTTGTAGGGTACTCGGATTCCGATTGGGCGGGAGACAAAGTGGATAGGAAGTCCACTTCCGGGGGATGCCAATTCCTTGGTTGCTCGTTGGTAAGTTGGTCTTCCAAAAAGCAAAGTTGTGTGTCTCTCTCGTCCACCGAAGCGGAGTATGTTGCGGCCGGTAGTTGTTGTGCACAACTCTTATGGATGAGGCAAACTTTAAAGGATTACGGTGTCACCTGTGACAAAGTGCCTCTTTGGTGTGACAATGAAAGTGCCATCAAGATTTCTCTCAACCCGGTGCAACACTTCAAGACGAAGCATATTGAGATTCGGTATCACTTCATTCGGGATCACATTAGGCGAGGAGAGATCGAGCTCAACTATGTCAACACTCATGACAACCTTGCAGATATTTTCATGAAGCCCCTGGATGAAGCAAGATTTCGCGAGTTAAGGCATGAGCTAAATATCATTGACTCGAGCAATGTTGCTTGAACCCGTGCACACCCTACCACACTCAATTTGTTGTCTAGTTTAGGTGTAGGCATGGACATAGGGGGAGTGTTGTTCTCTCAATGAACTCTCCCTCCCCCCATTATGCATAAATTGATCAAGTCTTTCACTTTAGCCATTGTTGATGGCACATGTGCTTCAAAGACGAGTTTTGGTCATGGGCCCAAGGTTAAAATCTTCGCGGCGCCATACCTCTTGACTCAAACATAGGTGGCTTCGGCCACCGCCCTCTCTTGAAGAGAGGTTTCTTGGCCTCTTGCTGGTGTGTTCTTTTGCTTTTCGTTGCGGGTTTTCTGTTTTTTTAGCTAAGCCATGTAGTCTAGTTGCCGCGGTGTGCTGGGCGGTACTGCCGCTGCTGGCGAGCGGTACTACCGCTGATAAGCGGTACTACTGCTGGTGATGGACGGTACTACCGTGGTAAGCGGTACTACCGCCACACAAGTGCGGTACTACCGCTTATGAGTGGTACTACCGCTACCCAGTGCGGTACTACCGCTGCGGAGCGGTGCCAGGGTTTTTTATCGGGGCAGGAGGAGGTTTTCTTCTTCCCAATACCCATTCGCTCGCCCCCTCGTGCCTCTCCCTCTCTCCAGCACTGTTCCACCGTGGAAGGGCTCCGGTGGATCTGCTCCTCCGAGCCGTTCCTCTCCATTTCCTTCGATGGAGTCAATCCCCACCTCGTCCTCTTGCCATGGATGCCGGTATTGCCCCCGTTCCTTCTCTCTTTTGGTCTTGCTTTTAGATCTTGTGCTTAGGGGCAATGGTGGTTGCATCTCTAGATTTTTGGCTAAATCTAGGCTTGAGTTGGTTGGAGAAGGCAACTAGATCATCTAGATTGATGTTTGGTAGGAATATTTTTGAATTTGGTAGGCCGGTAGTGCCGGATCTGTCCACGGTAGTAGGAAACCACTATTTCACCGCCTCGCGCTTTGAAACTGTTGTGTATCCGCCTCAAGCCATACTACCGCTCCTTTGGAGCGGTACTACCGCTTGTCCTAGAGCGGTACTACCGCTCCCTTTGGGGCGGTACTACCGCTCCCTTTTGGGAGGTACTACCACGGGCAGGTCACGGTACTACCGCTGCATGCCAATTTCCATCATTCTCCTACCTTCCCTTGATCTTTTTGGTTGTGTTTGTTGGCTTATGCTCATTTCTTCTGGTTGTTTTGCCTCCTTTTGTGTTTGGCTCCAGGTGATGACATCTCCGAGTAGCAAGGTCGCCGTATCAACCCCGGGCGTGCCACCTCCAAGCGCTACCGGACCACAGAGCTTGCCGGTGGTTCCTCGAGCACCCAACCGCCTCCAGCAAGTGCTTCTGCAAGTGTTCCTCCACCTCCTCAGCAATCAAAGCGAGCCGCCAACAAGCCAAAAGGGAAGGCTGTGACTGAGATGAACATCAAGGAGTTTTGGGAGAAGCGTCGCCGCAACCCCTATACGGTGGACCAAGAACCCACTTTGGTCAACCGTCCGTTCTGGAACCGTTTTCAGTTTGCCATCTACTTTGATGTGATCAAGGCCAAGAAGAATCTCTATGTTGATGTTCGCTCCATTGACACCGATGCTATGGAGAAGGATCCAGAGTACTTTGGAGAAGCCTTTCAGATGTGCACTCAGCTGAACATTCTCAGGATCATGCAGTTCAACAAGGATTTCGATGCGGATTTGTTGGCTCAATTCTATGCCACCGTCCATCTTGGAACAGATAGCGACAGGACTCTGACTTGGATGACCAATGGCAAGCGGCTTTCTGTCACGTGGCGGGCGTTCATGGAGTTACTTGATATGGTGGATGACGGGCTTGAGACTCCTGTCGGTTTCCGTCCTCACCGCCATGTTACTTCCACCCACAAGCAAGCCCTTTGGCCCTACTGCACTGTGAAGGTTCACCCTGTCACTGAGAAGAAGACCTACGAGCTGTGTCCGTATCTGGACATTCTTCATCGCATATTCCGTGAGACTCTCTTCCCTCGCATTGGGAATCTGGATCAGGTTCACTCCTACCTTGTGGACATGCTCCTTTTCTGTCAGCATGAGAAGGAAGCAAACACTGGAGAGAGCCTGGATATCTCTCATGTCATGTGGTCTGAACTTGTATCTGCCGTGTCTGAGCGCAAGTGTCCTATCTATGGTCCCTTCATCATGAGGCTCATTGAGAGGGCCTGGGCACAGACTTATCCCAGAGTGCTGCTAGAAACTGGAGAGTTGGTGTCACATGAGATCAAGCGTCTGAGGAAGAAGGACAACTGGTCAGCGCCTCACACAGGGGGTCCTTCTGCTACTGCTGCCACGGGGGGCCCGTCTGCTGCTGCTGCCATGGGAACTGAGGGTGAGGCTGCTCCTGATGCCCACGATGAGGACGTTAGCCACTCCAGTGCAGAACCATCTTGGGCCCAGAAGCTCAAGCGCAAGATGAAGAAGCTCTTCTGCATGGAGTCCCATGGTCAGTACATGACTCATGTGGCGGAGAAGAATGCCAGGACGCGCCACAAGGAGATCATGCGTCAGTTGGGAGCCACAGTTGTCAGTGGGTCTGAGGGACAGATCACTGAAGAGGAGGACTGGATTCATCAGAACTATCACTGGACCGACTCCGATGCCGAGCACTTTTCAACCCACGATGAAGATGCAGAGATGTGATGTTCAGGACCTTCCTCGCCCATCACCTGGAGTCGTAGTGTCCCTCTCTGCCCTTTTTGGTGTCTCGATGCCAAAGGGGGAGAGAGTTTAGGGATTTGTGTTTGCGAGTGTGTCTTTGTGTCGTTCGTTTGCTTTCTCGCTGTTGGTTTTGTTTGGTTGTGTGCTTGTGAGACCTAAGTTCCAGACATATGGTGTAAGACATATGCTACCTTTGTTATCTTATATATGTGTTATGCACCTCAGTATCTTATAGCTTGCATGCTTATCCTATCATAGATGTGTTCTCATATATCTTGCTTAGGTTGTTGGTCTCTAAAATATAGGGGGAGCCGTGATCCTAGTATGTGTGCCGTGCAGTCCAAAGCACTTATCTAGTGTGCACAACATCTAGGGGGAGCCTGTCTATATTTTAAGAGACGTGGGTTCTCTTGTATTCTATGTCTTTACTCTTTTCTATGCAAATCCCGTATTGTCATCAATCCACCAAAAAGGGGGAGATTGTAAGGGCATATTTATCCCTACGGTGTTTTGGTGATTGATGACAATGCATTTGCGGACTAATCGGGTGCTTTGAGTTCTTTCAGATATTCATCTTTCGGCACGAAACGATTATTTCCCCTCGGCGCTCTACTCAAGACGGTGTAGCTTCTTTCGTGACTTTGTTGGTGGACTAAGTTTCGTAGTAGTCTCCGTACTATCAAGAGGGGATCTGCTTCGGTATGGTTTTGGTGGAACCAACACGTACATGTTCTTCTCTCACCCACCGTTTCTTTCCGTCTCTCTGGAGCTTCTCTTTTCTCCCCTATGTGTCTTTTCCTGGACCCAGCGGTAGTACCGCGGGCCACAACGGTAGTACCACTGAGGCTCACTAAGCGGCAGTACCGCTCCTCGGAGCGGTAGTACCGCTTTGTGGCCTCAGCTGCAGTACTGCTGCGGCTCCGTGCTCCTACCGCCTCGACTCGAGTGCGCATTTTCTCGTGTCGGGTTTTACGGCACTAGCTCCAGTATAGCGGTAGTACGGCTGAAGCTCAGTAAGCGGTAGTACGGCTCCTCGGAGCGGTAGTACCGCTGGATGGCCTCAGCCGCAGTGCGGTTGTGGCTCCGTGCTCCTACCGCCTCGACTCGAGTGCGCATTTTCTCGTGTCGGGTTTTACGGTACTAGCTGCGGTAGTAGTGGCGGTAGTGCTGCTTGTGAGCGGTAGTACCGCCCTGCCTCCACGGTAATACCGCTCTGGGTCCCAGCCCGAGCCCCTTCTCTTCTAGCGCGGCAGTACCGCTGAGGGGGAGCGGTAGTACCGCTTATGAGCGGTAGTGCCGCCCTGCCCCCGCGGTAGTTCCGCTCTCTGCGGGGCTGAGTGGGGGGGGGGTAACGGTTGGATTGTTCCCCCCACTATAAAAGGGTGTCTTCTTCCCCCCTTTGACTTACCTCTTCCACCATTAAAGCTCCATTATTGCTCCAAGCTCCATTTTCGCCCGATCTCACTCCCTAGCCAACCAAACTTGTTGATTTGCTCGGGAGTGGTTGAGAAGGCCCCGATCTACACTTCCACCGAGAGAGTTTTGATTCCCCCACTCATCCTTAGCGGATCTTGTTACTCTTGGGTGGTTGAGCACCCTAGACGGTTGAGGTCACCTCGGAGCCATATTCCATTGTGGTGAAGCTTCATGGTCTTGTTGGGAGCCTCCGATTAAGTTGTGGAGTTTGCCCCAACCTTGTTTGTAAAGGTTCGGTGGCCGCCTTCAAGGGCACCAATAGTGGAATCACGGCATCTCGCATTGTGTGAGGGCGTGAGGAGAATACGGTGGCCCTAGTGGCTTCTTGGGGAGCATTGTGCCTCCACACCGCTCCAACGGAGACGTACTTCCCCTCAAAAGGAAGGAACTTCGGTAACACATCCTCGTCTTCACCGGACCCACTCTTGGTTATCTCTTACCTTTACTTGTGCAAGCTCTTTAGTGTTTGTTCCCTTGCTTGCTTGTGTGCTTGTTGTTGTTGCATCATATAGGTTGTTCACCTAGTTGCACATCTAGACAACCTACTTTGATGCAAAGTTTAATTTGGTAAAGAAAAGCTAAAAATTGGTAGTTGCCTATTCACCCCCCCTCTAGTCAACCATATCGATCCTTTCACCATCCCCTCCGCCTGTAGTTCCTCAAACTGAGCACCCAATCTGTTGGGGATCGTATCAGAAATTTAAAATTTTCTATGCATCACCAAGATCAATCTATGGAGTCATCTAGCAATGAGAGGGAAAGGAGTGCATCTATATACCCTTGTAGATCATGAGCGGGAGCGTTCAAGAGAACGGGGTTGATGGAGTCGTACTTGATGTGATCCAAATCACCGATGATCCTAGCGCCGAACGGACGGCACCTCCGCGTTCAACACACGTATGGAGTGGAGACGTCTCCCGCACCTTGATCCACGTGACACCCCCGATTGGACCGTACACTAATCATACACGCAAATGTGTACGATCAAGATCAAGGACTCACGGAAAGATATCACAACACAACTCTAGACACAAATTAAAATAATACAAGCTTTATATTACAAGCCAGGGGCCTCGAGGGCTCGAATACATAAGCTCGAAAACACAAGAGTCAGCGGAAGCTACAATATCTGAGTACAGACATGAGTTAAACAAGGTTGCCTTAAGAAGGCTAGCACAAAAGTAGCAACGATAAAAAAGGCAAGGCCTCCTACCTGAGAGCCTCCTAACTACTCCAAGTCGTCTGCAGTCTTCATGTAGTAGTAGGCATCCTCCTGGTAGTAGTAGTCATCAGTGGCATCGTCTGGCTCCTGGGATCCGTCATCTGGTCGCAACAATCGGGTATGGGGGAAAAAGAAGTAGCAAAGCAACCGTGAGTACTCATCCAAAGTACTCGCAAGACTTACATCAGATCTAAACTAAGTATGCATATGTATCAAAGGAATGGGTTGTATATGTGGACTGGGTTGCAGAAATGCCAGAATAGAGTGAAGGCCTAGTCCTATCGAAGACAGGCATCTTCTGGAAACCACCATCTTGCAGCAACAGGAGGGAGTAGAGTAGCATAAAGTAAAGTAGTAGAAGTGTTATTAACCTCGGCCAGAGATCTTTTCTCGACTCCCTGCGAGAAAGCAATCCCAGAGCCATACTATCCAAGTGTTAACACATTCCAATTCTCATCACCATCCAGTTCTCATCACAAGTATCCACTTCTAGTTGTATCGATCGGGATACAACTCCAAGTGTCCGTTACCGTAGGACAGGCTATCGATAGATGTTTTCTTCCCTGCAGGGGTGCACCAACTTACCCACCACGCTAGATTAACTCCGGCCGGACACACTTTCCTGGGTCATGCCCGGCCTCGGTCAAACAATACGCCGCAACCCGACCTAGGCTTAATAGAGAGGTCAACACGCCGGACTAAACTATGCCCCCAGGGTTCATGGGCCATCTCCTCGAGAACTCCTGCACGTTGCGTACGCGGCCGGTGAGCAGACCTAGCTACCTCCTTTAACAAGGTAGGTGCTTACCAGTCCAACCCGGCGCGCACCGCTCAGTAGCTGACGTCTATTAAGCTTCGGCTGATGTATACGACGCAGAACGCCATACTATGCCCACGTGATGGTTAGTGCTATCAGGTCAGAGGCAAATATCCAAATCGTAGTGGATTAGGAACGCGCGGTAACGAGCAGAGACTCACGATCGATGTGACCCTGTCGCATCGTCTCGAGTACTTGCGGCAAGGGCTAAGAATGCCCGACCACGCCTCGTAAGTATCTCGCGGGCACCTTCCAGGTCAACCCGACTCCACATCACTCGCTATTAAGCTCGCGCGGGTACCCCTCAGGGTCGACCCGTCTTTAGTAACATGGCTCAGTGTAAAGTCATAGTAACCATAGTAACTGTGGGTCTAACACCAAGGGGAAAACCCGAGGAATCACCCCGGTGAATCCCACTCAATGTTATCATCAAGGTGAACATAGGAGGATCCACCCTCGTGGTTCACACTTGAGGGGTTGCACAACAGAGCGGTAACGGAAGTGGTTAAGGAGGAAATCACCCTCGATGACCTCGACCGTATAGCTACACTGCAGAGATCTCATCGGGAGTGATGTAAGAGGTTCCACCCTCGGCACTCGATGGTAACTCTGCAGAGTTGTACAACTAGGGGGGGTGATGTGCGGTGTCGGGGCGTGGACGTCGATCATGTTGATCGAGTCATCGAACATAAAGCGAGGCAACTGGGACAAGGTGGGGGACACTGATGGATCACTAACCAACCTATACTAAGCAGTTTAGGATAAGCAGGTAAGGTATGAAAGCAGGTAACAAAAACAGGCTATGCATTAGAGTAGGATCATACATAAAGCAGTAGCAGTTCTAATGCAAGCATGAGAGGGAAAGAAATGGGCGATATTGGAACGCTCAAGGGGGGTTTGCTTGCCTGGTTGCGCAGACAAGAAGGAGGGGTCGTCGGTGACGTAGTCGATCACAGTGGCATCAGCACGGGCCTCGGGGTCTACCAGAGAGAAGAGGGGGAAGAAATAGTAAATACAGAGCAAACACATGCATGGCAAGACAAAAAGCGGTGCTACGGGTGTTCTAACGCAGTACTACGCGATACCGGCGAAGGGGGATAACATCCGGAAAGTTTTCCCGGAGTTAAGCATTTTTCGGACAGATGAAACGGAGGGGAAAAGTTGCATGTTCGCTATGCTAGGGGCATGTGGTGGACGAACGGACTGCGTATTCGGATTCATCTTGTTGTTCTAAGCAACTTTCATGTACAAAGTTTTTTCATCCGAGCTACGGTTTAATTTCTATGAATTTCTAAAGATTTTAGCATTTTTCTGAAGTTCCTAGATTTATTATTAAAAAGAATTAAAAACAGAATATACATTTTATACTCAGCACGGGCTAGCCACAGCCAATGCCATGTGGGGCTAGGGGCTTGGTTGACCCAGTCAATTAGTCCAGTCACAGTTGACTAGTCAACTGTTGACTGGTCAAACCTGGGTAGTGGGGCCTAGGTGTCATTCTCACAGATTTAGTATTTCCCTTTTTAAAGAGATAACTAGAGGTGGGGTCTACCTGTCATTGACAGGAAGGGTACTTAAATTAGTTTAAATCTAATCTAAGTTAATGGCCTTGGGCCCACGGGTCAGTAGTAGTGGGGGTTAGTTTAGGGGGGGTGATTTAGCCCCGTAGTTAAACTGGGCCGGCCCCCATAGATAGAGGCCAAGCCAGCGGCGGCCTCGCTTGGACGCCCGCGCCGGAGGGGCCTCGACGAGGGGCGACGAGCGGCGCCGGCAGCATAGAAGGGCGAGAAGGGCGAGCGGGGAATAGGGCGCGGCAAGTCGCGAGCAGCGGCAAGCAAGGGCGCGCCCAGGTGGAACTGCTGCGGCCGGACGCGCGCGAACGACAGCAGCACTGGCGGCAG
The DNA here is from genome assembly GCF_002162155.2 of Triticum dicoccoides. Lineage (NCBI taxonomy): Eukaryota > Viridiplantae > Streptophyta > Magnoliopsida > Poales > Poaceae > Triticum > Triticum dicoccoides. The sequence continues at coordinate 741,847,279 of NC_041382.1, read as the reverse complement.
CGGCGACCGCCCATCGGCAAGC
>NC_041382.1:741827710-741846634 GCF_002162155.2 Triticum dicoccoides | reverse complement strand
ATGTCTCCAACGTATCTATAATTTTTGATTGCCCCATGCTATATTATCTACTGTTTTGGGCAATATTGGGCTTTATTATCCACTTTTATATTATTTTTGGGACTAACCTATTAACCGGAGGCGCAGCCGAGATTTGCTGTTTTATGCCTATTTCAGTGTTTCGAAGAAAAGGAATATCAGACGGAGTCGAAACAGAAGGAAATCAACTAGAGAAGTTATTTTTGGAACGAAAGCCACCCGATGGACTTGGACCCCACGTCAAGGAAGGAACGAGGTAGCCACGAGGGTGGGGGGCGCGCCCACCCCCTAGGGCACGCCCCCCTGCCTCGTGGGGCCCTCGTGGGGCCCTCGTGGTTCCCGTGACGTGCTTCTTCTGCCTATATAACTCCATATACCCTAAACTTCCAGAAGCGAAAATAGATCGGGAGTTCCGCCGCCAGAAGCCTCCATAGCCACCAAAAACCAATCTAGACCCGTTCTGGCACCCTGCCGGAGGGGGCAATCCTTCTCCGGTGGCCATCTTCATCATCCCGGTGCTCTCCATGACGAGGAGGGAGTAGTTCTCCCTCGGGGCTGAGGGTATGTACCCGTAGCTATGTGTTTGATCTCTCTCTCTCTCTCTCGTGTTCTTGATTTGGCACGATCTTGATGTATCGCGAGCTTTGCTATTATAGTTGGATCCTATGATGTTTCTTCCCCCTCTACTCTCTTGTAATGAATTGAGTTTCCCCTTTGAAGTAATCTTATCGGATTGAGTCTTTAAAGATTTGAGAACACTTGATGTATGTCTTGCCGTGGATATCTGTGCTGACAATGGGATATCACGTGATTCACTTGATGTATGTTTTGGTGATCAACTTGCGGGTTCTGCCCATGAACCTATGCATAGGGGTTGGCACATGTTTTCGTCGTGATTCTCCGGTAGAACTTTGGGGCACTCTTTGAGGTTCTATGTGTTGGTTGAATAGATGAATCTGAGATTGTGTGATGCATATCGTATAATCATGCCTATGGATACTTGAGGTGACATTGGAGTATCTAGGTGACATTAGGGTTTTGGTTGATTTGTGTCTTAAGGTGTTACTCTAGTACGAACTCTAGGGCTGTTTGTGACACTTATAGGAATAGCCCAACGGATTGATTGGAAAGAATATCTTTGAGGTGGTTTCATACCCTACCATAATCTCTTCATTCGTTCTCCGCTATTAGTGACTTTGGAGTGACTCTTTGTTGCATGTTGAGGGATAGTTATGTGATCCAATTATGTTAGTATTGTTGAGGGAACTTACACTAGCGAAAGTATGAACCCTAGGCCTTATTTCCACACATTGCAATACCATTTACACTCACTTTTCATTCGTTACCTTGCTGTTTTTATACTTTCAGTTTACAAATACTTATATCTACTATCCATATACCACTTGTATCACTATCTCTTCGCCGAACTAGTGCACCTATACAATTTACCATTGTATTGGGTGTGTTGGGGACACAAGAGACTCTTTGTTATTTGGTTGCAGGGTTGCTTGAGTGAGACCATCTTCATCCTATGCCTCTTACGGATTGATAAACCTTAGGTCATCCACTTGAGGGAAAATTGCTACTGTCCTACAAACCTCTGCACTTGGAGGCCCAACAACGTCTACAAGAAGAAGGTTGTGTAGTAGACATCACGGCGCGGGTGCGTGCGGGTCGCATCCAGGGCGCAGCCATGGGCAATAGCAGGCACAGGCACGTGCGCGTACACTGAGGCTCGAACGCGGCCATGGAAGAGGACATCCGAGCTCGAGGACGACGGCAAACGGTGACAAATCGACAAGAGGGAGAGGGGATTTGGGAAGAGTGTCTCACAGCGGTGACGGGGACGAGGTCAGGGAGACCGGTGAGGTCACGAGGGTGTAGATCGACGGTAACAACATGCGGTGGCCGAAGCAGAGGAGACGAGGTTGATGGCGATGGCTACGCAGCTCCCCTCCTAGCTCCGATGCCCGGAACGGACGCGGACGAGCGCGGCGAACGTCCAGGACGTGCTCCCGCCTGCTGGAGAGGTCGGTGGACGCGTCAATGACGGCGAGGAAGCGGTGACCGCGTGAGCTTGCGAGCTCAAAATCGACCCACGGGAGAGGGGGGCGGACGATGGGGATCCAAGGGGATGGGAGAGGGCGAGCTAGGGTTTCGGGGATGCTACCTTATAGGCCGAGGGGGGCTCATGGCGGCCATCCATGGCCATGGCGCCATGGATGCGTGCCACGCCCTTCCTGTCTCCTGTACAGAGGAGGGGATGAGGCGAAGGTGGGCTGGGCCTGTACTATGTATGATGGGCCAAAGTGCACAGTAGTTAGGTTCCTTCTTCATTTACTACTTTCTGTTTTGTAAAACACATTGTTTGTATTTATTTAAGCTATCAAAAGATTTTGCAAAATATGTAACTTGGCCATATAAATGCCCTGCAATATTTGGCACTGCCATAAAATGGTTGGGGTAATATTTTAAGCCATTTGATTTTCAAATAAATGCAAAAGAACTAGAGTGGATGTTTTAGTCACTCCTTTTCGGTGACAACTTTTGAATAAGCAAACAAGTGACCTAGTGTTTCTACACCATAATTAAGTATGCATTATTTGCCATCACATGAACTTTTTAGTTTTGACATTTGAAAACATTAATAGTTTGACTTTAATTTAAAAAAATTGAATCAACGTGGGATCTAGCAAGAGTAAAAATGATGACATGACATCATTAGCAGGGGATTACTGTAGCTTGATTATCTAGGTGTTACAAATCTCCTCCACTACAAGAAATCTCGTCCCGAGATTTAAGAGGTGGAGTAAGGGGGAAGCTATAAGGACGAATGTCTGAAAGGATCAGCACCCGATAGTTATCTCAAGGAAGGAGATTTTAGAAGCACCAGGACGTATCGACTGTGCTATACAGAGATTCAACTAGTTTTAACCAGGTAGGCATCCAGCTGATGCCTAAAATAGGAGATGAAGGGGGGGTTCAGAGAATCGGGAATAGATCATCTCTCAGACGGTGGCTCGTGACAACACACAAAGCCAAGAGCAAATGATACTTCGTAATAAAGGACATACATGAGACTCAGGTTTCAATCATGTGGAACTACGGGATATGGGCCCACCATGTGGGTTAAAAGTAGAAAGGGGGCCGATAGCAAGACATGTCAGATGATAGACTGTCAGTTATGTTGCCAACAACGTTGGTACCAGGGGCGAGGGACGAAGAGAACTATTTTCCTGCTCGTTAAATGAGGCGGACCAATAGGCAAAGTTCTCATCCATCGGTGGCTACCGGAATGTCATCAAGAATAGTAACAGGGTCTTTACTGACAGAGTTGTACATTGAGGTGCTTACCTAAGCAAGAAATTATCTCTACTGAGATAAGTTAGTTTACCGGAAAGGTTAAACAAAAGAATGGAAAGGAAAAATATGATTAGTATATTAATCAGAACAATGGAAAGGAAAATGTGTTTAAACACAATTATCAGGAGTATATCCTTCCCAAGGACAAGCAGAGGATGATATCCATGACAGAATAGTAAGTAGATAACCAATTAGGTAAAGGGAAAGAAATTTCATGACATTACCCATACAACGGTGTTTGGATAATTGATAAAGAAAATTTAGTATCGTGCTTCAAATGTTCTTATTGGAGATCGGATTACCACAGACATGCTTCGAGATAGCATTGACATGGTTTCAAGCAAAGGTCAGACTTTGGATACACAAAGGATCCATCGGAAACAACTTAAAAAAAGTCATACAATTTGATTGCTCCATGCTATATTATCTACTATTTTGGGCAATATTGGGCTTTATTATCCACTTTTATATTATTTTTGGGACTAACCTAGTAACTGGAGGCCCAGCCTAGATTTGCTGTTTTATGCCTATTTCAGTGTTTCGAAGAAAATGAATATCAGACGGAGTCGAAACGGAATGAAATCAACTAGAGAAGTTATTTTTGGAACGAAAGCCACCCGATGGACTTGGACCCCACGTCAAGGAAGGAACGAGGAAGCCACGAGGGTGCGGGGCGCGCCCACCCCTTAGGGCGCGCCCCCTGCCTCGTGGGGCCCTCGTGGCTCCCCCGACGTGCTTCTTCTGCCTATATAACTCCATATACCCTAAAACTTCCAGAAGCGAAAATAGATCAGGAGTTCCGCCACCAGAAGCCTCCGTAGCCACCAAAAACCAATCTAGACCCGTTCCAGAACCCTGCCGGAGGGGGCAATCCTTCTCTGGTGGCCATCTTCACCATCCCGATGCTCTCCATGATGAGGAGGGAGTAGTTCTCCCTCGGGGCTGAGGGTATGTACCAGTAGCTATGTGTTTGATCTCTCTCTCTCTCTCTCGTGTTCTTGATTTGGCACGATCTTGATGTATCACGAGCTTTGCTATTATAGTTGGATCCTATGATGTTTCTTCCCCCTCTACTCTCTTGTAATGAATTGAGTTTCCCCATTGAAGTAATCTTCTCGGATTGAGTCTTTAAAGATTTGAGAACACTTGATGTATGTCTTGCCGTGGATATGTGTGGTGACAATGGGATATCACGTGATTCACTTGATGTATGTTTTGGTGATCAACTTGCGGGTTCCACCCATGAACCTATGCATAGGGGTTGGCACACGTTTTCGTCGTGATTCTCCGGTAGACTTTTGGGGCACTCTTTGAGGTTCTATGTGTTGGTTGAATAGATGAATCTAAGATTGTGTGATGCATACCGTATAATCATGCCCACGAATACTTGAGGTGACATCGGAGTATCTAGGTGACATTAGGGTTTTGGTTGATTTGTGTCTTAAGGTGTTATTCTAGTACGAACTCTAGGGCTGTTTGTGACACTTATAGGAATAGCCCAACGGATTGATTGGAAAGAATAACTTTGAGTTGGTTTTGTAGCCTACCATAATCTCTTCGTTCGTTCTCCGCTATTAGTGACTTTGGAGTGACTCTTTGTTGCATGTTGAGGCATAGCTATGTGATCCAATTATGTTAGTATTGTTAAGGGAACTTACACTAGCGAAAGTATGAACCCTAGGCCTTATTTTCACACATTGCAATACCGTTTACGCTCACTTTTATCATTCGTTACCTTGATGTTTTTATAATTTCAGATTACAAATACTTATATCTACTATCCATATACCACTTATATCACTATCTCTTCGCCGAATTAGTGCACCTATACAATTTTCCATTGTATTGGGTGTGTTGGGGACACAAGAGACTCTTTGTTATTTGGTTGCAGGGTTGCTTGAGAGAGACCATCTTCATCCTACGCCTCCTACGGATTGATAAACCTTGGGTCACCCACTTGAGGGAAATTTGCTACTGTCCTACAAACCTCTGCACTTGGAGGCCCAACAACGTCTACAAGAAGAAGGTTGTGTAGTAGACATCAAGCTCTTTTCTGGCGCCGTTGCCGGGGAGGTGAGTTCTTGAAGATATATCTTTAGATCTTGCAATCAAGTCTTTTAGTTTCTTGTTTTATCACTAGTTTAGTTTATAAAAGAAAACTATAAAAAAATGGAATTGAGTTTGTCTCATACGTTTCACCTTTTAAATATCTTTCGTGAGTATGATGGAAAGGATAATTGTGCTCAAGTCCTAGAATAAGAAGTCTATAGATTATTTGGCACTAAATATTTCAATGATGAGCATGATTGCAATGTTGTTAGTATGAATTCTTTGAATACCCATGATGCTAATGATGATTGCACTAGTTATGATGAAAATGCCACCTATAAACATGTCAATTTTTGTGGAGTAGACTGGGTTTGCAAGTACACACCAAATAGGGAAGATAGATATTGCAAGAGGCATAAGTACTTAGAAACCAAATTGTTGCAAGAAGAGCTAGATGAATGTGCTGAAAATTTAAGATATCTTACCCATACTTGCGAACTTTGCAATGAACATGGTCATTTAAATATCAAATGCAAATTGTTCCATGACCGTATCGTGTCCAAAAATTATGATGACTTGATTTCCCTTGCACATCATAATGAACTTAGTTTGCTCTTTGGTTATGAAGAAATGAAATGTATAACTGAGGGTATTCCAAAATTTAATCTCGATAAACTTCTTGGTTTTGATCTAGAAAAGATTTATATGTATTGTGTGGTGAATTGCATTGAAAATCCTTATATTACCAATTACATAAAGAAAATAAAACAAATAGAAGATGAAGAGAATACTAATGAAAGGGAAGAGACTTCCCAATATCCTCCTATTATTTCTTATGATGAATCAGGTAACGAGGAGGAGCCTCCTATTCAACCAATCTCATTAATAAGGAGCTCCAAAAAGAGGATTGAACCCACACATGATGTGGTGAAGAAGAAGAAAAGAAAAAGGAAGAGAGGTAAAAAGACATCTATCCAAAATAATGCTGCTCATATTACTATTGTGCCTCATGAAAATATAATTGAGGAAGATAATGATACTTCTTATGATCTTGAAAATCAATTTGGCACTTGCTTGGAAGAATATAATAATTGCTATACTATTGGTGCTATCCATACTATTAATGATGAGAGTGATTATGCTTATGATATGAAAAGGTCCAAGCTTGGGGATGCTATGTTTGCTGAAGATGATGTTTTTGAGAATATATTTGTTGTAATTAATGTTTGTCCCAAGCTTGGGGAAGCTATGATTAATGAAGATGATATTTTTAGCCTCCCAAGTTTTGATATGCAAGTTTATAATGATGATAGCATGCCTCCTACTTATGATAATTATTGTGATGATACATATGCTATAAAAAGTAGTGATTATATTTATAAAACTTGTCATGATTATGATTACCCCTTCTCTGAACATTACTCTTTTAATGTGGAAACCATTTATAGTATTCAAGTCTCTTATAATACTCCCACTATTATTCATGAGAAGAATCTTGCTTATGTGGAGAGTAGTAAATTTTCTATGCTTGTAGATCATGAAAAGAATGCTTTAGGTACTGGTTATATTGTTAAATTCATTCATGATGCTACTGAAAATTATTATGAGGGAGGAACATATGCTTGTAGGAGTTGCAATAATATCAAGTTTCCTCTCTATGTGCTTAAAGTTTTGAAGTTATGCTTGTTTTGCTTTCCTATGCTAGTTGATTATTATTCCCATAAGTTGTTTGCTCACAAAATCCCTATGCATAGGAAGTGGGCTAGACTTAAATGTGCTAGTCATATTCTTCATGATGCTCTCTTTATGTTACAATTCTTATCTTTTATGTGAGCATCAATGAAATCATCATGCCTAGCTAGGGGCGTTAAACGATAACGCTTGTTGGGAGGCAACCCAATATTATTATTTTTTCTTGCTTTTTGCTCCTGTTTAGTAATAAATAATTCATCTAGCCTATGCTTAGATTTGGTTTAATTCTTTTAGTTAGTGTTTGTGCCAAGTAGAACCTTTGGGAAGACTTGGGGAAAGTCTTGTCGATCATGCTGTCAAAAACAGAAACTTTAGCGCTCACGAGAATTGCTGCCATTTTTATTTGGAGAGTGCTATTTAGTTGATTCTTTTTGCAGATGATTAATAGATAAATTCCTCAGGTCCAGAAATATATTTGAGAATTTTATGAGTTCCATAAGTATACGTTTGATCCATATTACTACAGACTGTTCTGTTGTTGACAGATTCTGTTTTTGATGTGTTGTTTGCTTATTTTGATGAATCTATGGCTAGTAAAATAGTTTATAAACCATAGAGAAGTTGGAATGCAGTAGGTTTAACACCAATATAAATAAAGAATGAGTTCATTACAGTACCTTGAAGTGGTGATTTATTTTCTTATACTAACGGAGCTTACGAGTTTTCTGTTAAGTTATGTGTTGTGAAGTTTTCAAGTTTTGGGTAAGGATTCGATGGACTATGGAATAAGGAGTGGCAAGAGCCTAAGCTTGGGGATGCCCAAGGCACTCGAAGGTAATATTCAAGGATAACCAAGCATCTAAGCTTGGGGATGCCCCGGAAGGCATCCCCTCTTTCGTCTTCATTCATCGGTAACTTTACTTGGAGCTATATTTTTATTCACCACATGATATGTGTTTTGCTTGGAGCGTCATTTTATTTTCTTTAGCCTTGCTTGCTGTTTGAATAAAGTACCAAGATCTGAAATTATTAAATGAGAGAGTCTTCACATAGTTGCATAATTATTTGACTACTCATTGACCTTCACTTATATCTTTCGGAGTAGTTTGTCGATGCTCTAGTACTTCACTTATATCTTTTAGAGCATGGTGGTAGTTTTATTTTGAAGAAATAGATGAACTCTCATGCTTCACTTAGATTATTTTGAGAGTCTTAAATAGCATGGTAATTTGCTTAAAATCCTAATATGCTAGGTACTCAAGAATAATAAAATTCTCTTATGAGTGTGTTGAATACTAAGAGAAGTTTCATACTCGATGATTGTTTTGAGATATGAGGATGGTAATATTAGAGTCATGCTAGTTGAGTAGTTGTGAATTTGAGAAATACTTGTGTTGAAGTTTGTGATTCCTGTAGCATGCACGTATGGTGAACCGTTATGTGATGAAGTCGGAGCATGATTTATTTATTGATTGTCTTCCTTATGAGTGGCGGTTGGGGACGAGCGATGGTCTTTTCCTACCAATCTATCCCCCTAGGAGCATGCGCGTAATACTTTGCTTTGATAACTTGTAGATTTTTGCAATAAGTATATGAGTTCTTTATGACTAATGTTGAGTCCATGGATTATACGCACTCTCACCCTTCCACCTTTGCTAGCCTCCCTAATACCGCACACCTTTCGCCGGTATCATACACCCACCATATACCTTCCTCAAAAAAGCCACCATACCTATCTATTATGGCATTTCCATAGCCATTCTGAGATATATTGCCATGCAACTTTCCACTGTTCCGTTTATTATGACACGCTTCATCATTGTCATATTGCTTAGCATGATCATGTAGTTGACATAGTATTTGTGGCAAAGCCACTGTTCATGATTCTTTCATACTTGTCACTCTTGATTCATTGCATATCCCGGTACACCGGCGGAGGCATTCATATAGAGTCATACTTTGTTCTAGTATCGAGTTGTATCATTGAGTTGTAAATAAATAGAAGTGTGATGATCATCATTCAATAGAGCATTGTCCCAAAAAAAGAGGAGAAAGGCCATAAAAAAAGAAAGGCCAAAAAAATAAAGGCCAAAAAAAAGAAAGGCCAAAAAAGGGACAATGCTACTATCCTTTTACCACACTTGTGCTTCAAAGTAGCACCATGATCATCATGATAGAGAGTCTCCTATGTTGTCACTTTCATATACTAGTGGGAATCTTTCATTATAGAACTTGGCTTGTATATTCCAATGATGGGCTTCCTCAAAATGCCCTAGGTCTTCGTGAGCAAGCAAGTTGGATGCACACTCACTTAGTTTCTTTTGAGCTTTCATACACTTATGGCTCTAGTGCATCCGTTGCATGACAATCCCTACTCACTCACATTGATATCTATTGATGGGCATCTCCATAGCCCGTTGATACGCCTAGTCGATGTGAGACTAGCTTCTCCCTTTTTGTCTTCTCCACAACCACCATTCTATCCCACCTATAGTGCTATGTCCATGGCTCACGCTCATGTATTGCGTGAAGATTGAAAAAGTTTGAGAACATCAAAAGTATGAAACAATTGCTTGGCTTGTCATCGGGGTTGTGCATGATTTAAATATTTTGTGTGGTGAAGATAGAGCATAGCCAGACTATATGATTTTGTAGGGATAACTTTCTTTGGCCATGTTATTTTGAGAAGACATGATTGCTTAGTTAGTATGCTTGAAGTATTATTATTTCTATGTCAATATGAACTTTTGTTTGAATCTTATGGATCTGAATATTCATATCACAAGTAATAAGAATTAGATTGAAATTGTGCCAAATAGCATTCCACATCAAAAATTATCTTTTTTATCATTTACCTACTCGAGGACGAGCAGGAATTAAGCTTGGGGATGCTTGATACGTCTCCAACGTATCTATAATTTTTGATTGCTCCATGCTATATTATCTACTATTTTGGGCAATATTGGGCTTTATTATCCACTTTTATATTATTTTTGGGACTAACCTAGTAACCGGAGGCCCAGCCTAGATTTGCTGTTTTATGCCTATTTCAGTGTTTCGAAGAAAATGAATATCAGACGGAGTCGGAACGGAACGAAATCAACTAGAGAAGTTATTTTTGGAACGAAAGCCACCCGATGGACTTGGACCCGACGTCAAGGAAGGAACGAGGAAGCCACGAGGGTGGGGGCGCGCCCACCCCCTAGGGCGCGCCCCCTGCCTCGTGGGGCCCTCGTGGCTCCCCCGACGTGCTTCTTCTGCCTATATAACTCCATATACCCTAAAACTTCCAGAAGCGAAAATAGATCAGGAGTTCCGCCACCAGAAGCGTCCGTAGCCACCAAAAACCAATCTAGACCCGTTCCGGCACCCTGCCGGAGGGGGCAATCCTTCTCCGGTGGCCATCTTCATCATCCCGATGCTCTCCATGATGAGGAGGGAGTAGTTCTCCCTCGGGGCTGAGGGTATGTACCAGTAGCTATGTGTTTGATCTCTCTCTCTCTCTCTCTCTCTCTCTCTCTCTCTCGTGTTCTTGATTTGGCACGATCTTGATGTATCGCGAGCTTTGCTATTATAGTTGGATCCTATGATGTTTCTTCCCCCTCTACTCTCTTGTAATGAATTGAGTTTCCCCTTTGAAGTAATCTTATCGGATTGAGTCTTTAAAGATTTGAGAACACTTGATGTATGTCTTGCCGTGGATATCTGTGGTGACAATGGGATATCACGTGATTCACTTGATGTATGTTTTGGTGATCAACTTGCGGGTTCCACCCATGAACCTATGCATAGGGGTTGGCACATGTTTTCGTCGTGATTCTCCGGTAGAACTTTGGGGCACTCTTTGAGGTTCTATGTGTTGGTTGAATAGATGAATCTGAGATTGTGTGATGCATATCGTATAATCATGCCCATGGATACTTGAGGTGACATTGGAGTATCTAGGTGACATTAGGGTTTTGGTTGATTTGTGTCTTAAGGTGTTACTCTAGTACGAACTCTAGGGCTGTTTGTGACACTTATAGGAATAGCCCAACGGATTGATTGGAAAGAATATCTTTGAGGTGGTTTCGTACCCTACCATAATCTCTTCGTTCGTTCTCCGCTATTAGTGACTTTGGAGTGACTCTTTGTTGCATGTTGAGGGATAGTTATGTGATCCAATTATGTTACTATTGTTGAGGGAACTTACACTAGCGAAAGTATGAACCCTAGGCCTTATTTCCACACATTGCAATACCGTTTACGCTCACTTTCATTCGTTACCTTGCTGTTTTTATACTTTCAGTTTACAAATACTTATATCTACTATCCATATACCACTTGTATCACTATCTCTTCGCCGAACTAGTGCACCTATTCAATTTACCATTGTATTGGGTGTGTTGGGGACACAAGAGACTCTTTGTTATTTGGTTGCAGGGTTGCTTGAGAGAGACCATCTTCATCCTATGCCTCCTACGGATTGATAAACCTTAGGTCATCCACTTGAGGGAAAATTGCTACTGTCCTACAAACCTCTGCACTTGGAGGCCCAACAACGTCTACAAGAAGAAGGTTGTGTAGTAGACATCATGGCGTGGGTGCGTGCGGGTCGCATCCAGGGCGCAGCCATGGGCAATAGCAGGCATAGGCACGTGCGTGTACATTGAGGCTCGAACGCGGCCATGGAAGAGGACATCCGAGCTCGAGGACGACGGCAAACGGTGACAAATCGACAAGAGGGAGAGGGGATTTGGGAAGAGTGTCTCACAGCGGTGCCGGGGACGAGGTCGGGGAGGCCGGTGAGGTCGCGAGGGTGTAGATCGACGGCGACAACATGTGGTGGCCGAAGCAGAGGAGACGAGGTTGATGGCGATGGCTACGCAGCTCCCCTCCTAGCTCCGATGCCCGGAACGGACGCGGACGAGCGCGACGAACGTCCAGGACGTGCTCCCGCCTGCTGGAGAGGTCGGTGGACGCGTCAACGACGGCAAGGAAGCGGTGACCGCGTGAGCTTGCAAGCTCAAAATCGACCCACGGGAGAGGGGGGCAGACGATGGGGATCCAAGGGGATGGGAGAGGGCGAGCTAGGGTTTCGGGGATGCTACCTTATAGGCCGAGGTGGGGGCTCATGGCGGCCATCCATGGCCATGGCGCCATGGATGCGTGCCACGCCCTTCCTGTCTCCTGTACAGAGGAGGGGATGAGGCGGAGCTGGGCTGGGCCTGTACTATGTATGATGGGCCAAAGTGCATAGTAGTTAGGTTCCTTCTTCATTCACTACTTTCTGTTTTGTAAAACACATTGTTTGTATTTATTTAAGCTATCAAAAGATTTTGCAAAATATGGAACTTGGCCATATAAATGCCCTGCAATATTTGGCACTGCCATAAAATGGTTGGGGTAATATTTTAAGCCATTTGATTTTCGAATAAATGCAAAAGAACTAGAGTGGATGTTTTAGTCACTCCTTTTCGGTGACAACTTTTGAATAAGCAAACAAGTGACCTAGTGTTTCTACACCATAATTAAGTATGCATTATTTGCCATCACATGAACTTTTTAGTTTTGACATTTGAAAACATTAATAGTTTGACTTTAATTTAAAAAAATTGAATCAACGTGAGATCTAGCAAGAGTAAAAATGATGACATGACATCATTAGCAGGGGATTACTGTAGCTTGATTATCTGGGTGTTACAAATCTCCTCCACTACAAGAAATCTCGTCCCGAGATTTAAGAGGTGGAGTAAGGGGGAAGCTATAAGGACGAATGTCTGAAAGGATCAGCACCCGATAGTTATCTCAAGGAAGGAGATTTTAGAAGCACCAGGACGTATCGACTGTGCTATACAGAGATTCAACTAGTTTTAACCAGGTAGGCATCCAGCTGATGCCTAAAATAGGAGATGAAGGGGGGGGGGGGGTTCAGAGAATCGGGAATATATCATCTCTCAGACGGTGGCTCGTGACAACACACAAAGCCAAGAGCAAATGATACTTCGTAATAAAGGACATACATGAGACTCAGGTTTCAATCATGTGGAACTGTGGGATATGGGCCCACCATGTGGGTTAAAAGTAGAAAGGGGGCCGATAGCAAGACATGTCAGATGATAGACTGTCAGTTATGTTGCCAACAACGTTGGTACCAAGGGCGAGGGACGAAGAGAACTATTTTCCTGCTCGTTAAACGAGGCGGACCAATAGGCAAAGTTCTCATCCATCGCTGGCTAACGGAATGTCATCAAGAATAGTAACAGGGTCTTTACTGACAGAGTTGTACATTGAGGTGCTTACCTAAGCAAGAAATTATCTCTACTGAGATAAGTTAGTTTACCGGAAAGGTTAAACAAAAGAATGGAAAGGAAAAATATGATTAGTATATTAATCAGAACAATGGAAAGGAAAATGTGTTTAAACACAATTATCAGGAGTATATCCTTCCCAAGGACAAGCAGAGGATGATATCCATGACAGGATAGTAAGTAGATAACCAATTAGGTAAAGGGAAAGAAATTTCATGACATTACCCATACAACGGTGTTTGGATAATTGATAAAGAAAATTTAGTATCGTGCTTCAAATGTTCTTATTGGAGATCGGATTACCACAGACATGCTTCGAGATAGCATTGACATGGTTTCAAGCAAAGGTCAGACTTTGGATACACAAAGGATCCATCGGAATCAACTTAAAAAAAGTCATACAATTTTAGCAGGGAAAAGATGAGGGTGTGGCCGACGGGCTCAGTAGCAATCCATAGACATGTCAAAAAGGATGTAATCCCAAAATCAATATGATCAAGTTTGTGTTGGGGGAAGACAAGAATGTTGTTGATGCTGACACAAATCATCGAGAGACAAGGATGGTATTTCTAGCCATGAATTCAGTTGACATCTCTGAGGAAGCCAAAGTGTGATGGTGATCAAGACAAGTTTGTCGAGAGACTCTATGAAGATGCCCTCGAGCAGAAAAGGGAGGATGAAGTGAAAGGCTATGAGAACCACGGATTCGACACAAGCTCAAAGTCAAGCTTGTTGTTCGAGGTGAAAAGGTAAGATGAGGAAGATTGACATAAGCTTAGATCATCGTCGGAAGTTGCTCTGGGCATAAGGACTAGGTAGCACAGTTAAAAGTTGACACGATAAAAAAATATAGCCGATCAGTCTAGGAATGATGTGATGGGGTATAAAACTTCCCAGTATCAAGTACTAGGTGTAATGCCGGAAGGTAAATCCGAGCAGAGGTGGGACGGTGGAAATGATTTGCAGAGTATAAGTATTTTAACTTATCTGGTAAATGGAATCAAGGAGGAAATATGGTCGGGACCATAACTGCAAGGGATCCAATTTACGATATCGGAAGAATATTCAAATGATTGAATATTCATGCAAGAAGCTTTCATGATAAGTCCCACACGGCGTCCGCGGGCATGAACACAAGGTTCAGGGTCGACTCGCACTTCTACAATGCATAACCTTTCATTTTACTTCTCGCTCTTGATGACGATGTAGTATGGAAATTTTATCTGACGAAAAGCCAGTAGAGTATAACCCGCATGACTTCTGAGTTCACACAAATTAGGGAAGGCATAGGTTCAAGCCACTGGGGCATCTTATGAACATATACCACAAATTTCAGGAATAAATAACACAAGCTCGGTAGTAGAGCATGTTGGAGAAAGCGGATGATACAATTTACCAAAAGCATTATGTATCTGAGGAAAGGCTCACAAGCTTATTGAATAAGAAGGACGTTGTCGGATAAAATCCGAAAGGGGGGGGTCTGGTGGTCCACAAGGGATCTGATGTGAGCCTCAGTATTCAACCAGAGGAAGAAAGAATGCAAGGAGATCATATTATAGAAACAACTGACTAACTCAAAGCATCAATTGCAAAGGAATTATGAATTCCAAGACAAGGGATCAGAAGCAATGCTCTGATTAGGGATGGATAGGTAGAATAGCCTTAGGGGTACAATCGATGGCGATTTGATTGGTCGAGATTCAGCACAGGTTAAAATGACGTCTGAGCCGGAAGGATGAATTCTAGGATCTGATTCAGGATTGCGAGCATTCGCAACATATTGTATCAACGGACTCAAAATGATAATGACAAAGGCTGACAATAAGATTACTAGACTTATGGTATTAACCATAATGCAAGCAAGCAAGAAATTCAAGAACAATAGGATGTTGAGGATTTTCACAAGAACAAATGGTATTACGAAGACCTTTGTGAAGTACATGAATCAACTCAGGATGAGCGGATACTCGATAGGTGTACAAAGTTATCCGTAGGGGTATTCAGATGACAAGGAACTGTAAGGCAGTAAGGTCAAAGGATTCTCGGAAAAAGGAGAGCAGTTCAGGGCATCTTGTAATAACAAGATCAATGGGATAGAATGTAAGATTGGCAAGTGTGTGTAGTTATCCATAAGGATATTTCGGTGGTAGGGAATTGCAAAGGCAACAGGCACAAAGTCTTGAGAGAATATCGTAGAGTATCTTCGGAATCTTCTGATGCAGCAGGCAATCATCTGAAATAAGGGGCTCTCCGAGCGGATGTGATCACGAGATCCTAATGTTCGAGTTAGTAAAACAATTTTAACCCAAATAGAAGAGAGATCAGAGTCCCAGAGTATAGACGAGGAATAAAAGATCCTAATACCACCCATATGGCGACGTGGGCCCGTAAGACACACATCCAATGTTAGTAAAAGTTTTTCAGTGACTAGACTCAACTTCGGCCAAGGAGTTGGAAAGGGGGCTACCTATAGGCAGTCGGCTCTGATACCAACTTGTGACGCCCCCGATTTGACCGTACACTAATCATACACGCAAATGTGTACGATCAAGATCAAGGACTCACGGGAAGATATCACAACACAACTCTAGACACAAATTAAAATAATACAAGCTTTATATTACAAGCCAGGGGCCTCGAGGGCTCGAATACATAAGCTCGAAAACACAAGAGTCAGCGGAAGCAACAATATCTGAGTACAGACATGAGTTAAACAAGGTTGCGTTAAGAA
The DNA here is from genome assembly GCF_002162155.2 of Triticum dicoccoides. Taxonomy (NCBI): domain Eukaryota; kingdom Viridiplantae; phylum Streptophyta; class Magnoliopsida; order Poales; family Poaceae; genus Triticum; species Triticum dicoccoides. Next base: position 741,830,491 of record NC_041382.1, on the reverse strand, counting down.
GGCTAGCAAAAAAAGCAGCAATGATCAAAAGGCAAGGCCTCCTGCCTGGGAGCCTCGTAACTACTCCTAGTCGTCTGCAGTCTTCACGTAGTAGTAGGCATCCTCCGGGTAGTAGTAGTCATCAGTGGCGTCGTCTGGCTCCTGGGATCCGTCATCTGGTCGCAACAATCGGGTATGGGGGAAAAAGAAGTAGCAAAGCAACCGTGAGTACTCATCCAAAGTACTCGCAAGACTTACATCAGATCTAAACTAAGTATGCATCTGTATCAAAGGAATGGGTTGTATATGTGGACTAGGCTGCAGAAATGCCAGAATAGAGTGAAGGCCTAGTCCTATCGAAGACTAGCATCTTCTGGAAACCACCATCTTGCAGCAACAGGAGGGAGTAGAGTAGCATAAAGTAAAGTAGTAGAACTGTTATCAACCTCGGCCAGAGATCTTTTCTCAACTCCATGCGAGAAAGCAATCCTAGAGCCATACTATCCAAGTGTCAACACATTCCAATTCTCATCACCATCCAGTTCTCATCACAAGTATCCAGTTCTAGTTGTATCGATCGGGATACAACTCCAAGTGTCCGTTACCGTAGGACAGGCTATCGATAGACGTTTTCTTCCCTGCAGGGGTGCACCAACTTACCCACCACGCTCGATTAACTCCGACCAGACACACTTTCCTGGGTCATGCCCGGCCTCGGCCAAACAATACGCCGCAACCCGACTTAGGCTTAATAGAGAGGTCAACACGCCGGAGTAAACCTATGCCCCCAGGGTTCATGGGCCTTCTCCCCGGGAACTCCTGCACGTTGCGTACGTGGCCGGTGAGCAGACCTAGCTACCTCCTTCAACAAGGTAAGTGCTTACCAGTCCAACCCGGCGTGCGCCGCTCAGTCGCTGACGTCTATTAAGCTTCGCCTGATGTATACAACGCAGAACGCCCATACTATGCCCACGTGATGGTTAGTGCTATCAGGCCAGAGGCCCCTCGGATCAAATATCCAAATCGTAGTGGATTAGGAACACGCGGTAACAAGCAGAGACTCACGATCGATATGACCCCGTTGCCCCGTCTCGAGTACTTGCAGCAAGGGCTAAGAATGGCCGGCCATGCCTCGTAAGTATCTCGCGGGCACCTTCCAGGTCAGCCCGACTCCACATCACTCGCTATTAAGCTCGCGCGGGTACCCCTGATCAGGGTCGACCTGTCTTTAGTAACATGGCTCAGTGTAAAGTCATAGTAACCATAGTAACGGTGCATCTAACACCAAGGGGAAAACCCGAGGAATCACCCCTGGTGAATCCCACTCGATGTTATCATCAAGGTGAACGTAAGAGGATCCACCCTCATCGTTCACACTTGAGGGGTTGCACGACAGAGCGGTAACGGAAGTGGTTAAGGAGGAAATCACCCTCGATGACCTCGACCATATAGATACACTACAGAGATCTCATCAGGGTGATGTAAGAGGTTCCACCCTCGGCACTCGATGGTAACTCTGCAGAGTTGTACAACTAGGGGGGTGATGTGTGGTGTCGGGGCCTGGACGTCGATCACGTTGATCGAGTCATCGAACATAAAGCGAGGCAACTGGGACAAGGTGGGGGTCACTGATGGATCACTAACCAACCTATACTAAGCAGTTTAGGATAAGCAGGCAAGGTATGAAAGCAGCTAACAAAAACAGGCTATGCATCAGAGTAGGATCATACGTAAAGCAGTAGCAGTTCTAATGCAAGCATGAGAGGGAAAGAAATGTGCGATATTGGAATGCTCAAGGGGGTTTGCTTGCCTGGTTGCTCAGACAAGAAGGAGGGGTCGTCGGTGACGTAGTCGATCACAGCGGCATCAGCACGGGCCTCGGGGTCTACCGGAGAAAAGAGGGGGAAGAAATAGTAAATACAGAGCAAACACATGCATGGCAAGACAAAAAGCGGTCCTAGGGGTGTTCTAACGCAGTACTACGCGATACCGGCGAAGGGGGATAACATCCGGAAAGTTTTCCCGGAGTTAAGCATTTTTCGGACAGATGAAACGGAGGGGAAAAGTTGCATGTTCGCTATGCTAGGGGCATGTGGCGGACGAACGGACTACGTATTCGGATTCATCTTGCCGTTCTGAGCAACTTTCATGTACAAAGTTTTTTCATCCGAGCTACGGTTTAATTTCTATGAATTTCTAAAGATTTTAGCATTTTTCTGAAGTTCCTAGATTTATTATTAAAAAGAATTAAAAACAGAATATACATTTTATACTCAGCACGGGCTAGCCACAGCAAATGACATGTGGGGCTAGGGGCTTGGTTGACCCAATCAATTAGTCCAGTCATAGTTGACTAGTCAACTGTTGACTGGTCAAACCTGGGCAGTGGGGCCCAGGTGTCATTCTCACAGATTTAGTATTTCCCTTTTTAAAGAGATAACTAGAGGTGGAGTCTACCTGTCATTGACAGAGAGGGTACTTAAATTAGTTTAAATCTAATCTAAGTTAATGGCCTTGGGCCCACGGGTCAGTAGTAGTGGGGGTTAGTTTAGGGGGGTGATTTAGCCCCGTAGTTAAACTGGGCCGGCCCCGTAGATAGAGGCCAAGCCAGCGGCGGCCTCGCTGGGACGCCCGCGCCGGAGGGGCCTCGGAGGGGCGACGAGCGGCGCCGGCAGCATAGCACGGCGAGCAGGGCGAGCGGGGAATAGGGCGCGGCAAGCAAGGGCGCGGCCAGGTGGAACCGCTGCGGCCGGACGCGCGCGAACGACAGCAGCACTGGCGGCAGTGGCGGCCGCCCATCGG
>NC_041382.1:741816549-741827319 GCF_002162155.2 Triticum dicoccoides | reverse complement strand
GAGCAGGCACATGCACGTGCGCGTACACTGAGGCTCGAACGCGGCCATGGAAGAGGACATCCGAGCTCGAGGACGACGGCAAACGGCGACAAATCGACAAGAGGGAGATGGGGTTTGGGAAGAGTGTCTCACAGCGGTGCCGGGGACGAGGTCAGGGAGGCCGGTGAGGTCGCGAGGGTGTAGATCGACGGCGACGACGTGCGGTGGCCGAAGCAGAGGAGACGAGGTTGATGGCGATGGCTACGCAGCTCCCCTCCTAGCTCCGATGCCCGGAACGGACGCGGACGAGCGCGACGAACGTCTAGGATGTGCTCCCGCCCGCCGGAGAGGTCGGTGGACGCGTCAACGACGGCGAGCAAGCGGTGACCGCGTGAGCTTGCGATCTCAAAATCGACCCACGGGAGAGGAGGGCGGACGATGCGGATCCAAGGGGATGGGAGAGGGCGAGCTAGGGTTTCGGGGATGCTACCTTATAGGCCGAGGGGGGGCTCGTGGCGGCCATCCATGGCCATGGCGCCATGGATGCGTGCCACGCCCTTCCTGTCTCCTGTACAGAGGAGGGGATGAGGCGGAGGTGGGCTGGGCATGTACTATGTATGATGGGCCAAAGTGCATAGTAGTTAGGTTCCTTCTTCATTTACTACTTTCTGTTTTGTAAAACACATTGTTTGTATTTATTTAAGCTATCAAAAGATTTTGCAAAGTATGGAACTTGGCCATATAAATGCCCTGCAATATTTGGCACTGCCATAAAATGGTTGTGGTAATATTTTAAGCCATTTGATTTTTGAATAAATGCAAAAGAACTAAAGTGGATGTTTTAGTCACTCCTTTTCGGTGACAACTTTTGAATAAGCAAACAAGTGACCTAGTGTTTCTCCACCATAATTAAGTATGCATTATTTTCCATCACATGAACTTTTTAGTTTTGACATTTGAAAACATTAATAGTTTGACTTTAATTTAAAAAAATTGAATCAATGTGGGATCTAGCAACAGTAAAAATGATGACATGACATCATTAGCAGGGGATTACTGTAGCTTGATTATCCGGGCGTTACAATCCAGCAAGGAGGAGGTAGAGGTTGAGGAAGAGAGCTCCAACAGCAGCACGACGGCGTGGTGGTGGTGGAGTGGCAGTACTCCGGCAGGGCTTCGCCAAGCTCTTAACGGAGGAGGAGAGGTGTTGGGGAGGGGAGGGGCTGCGCCTTTGATGTGGTATGCAACCCTCCGCTTGCCCCTCTATTTGTAGGGGAAGGGGGAAGGGGGCCGACCCCCTCTAGATGAGATCTAGAGGGGGGGCAGCGGCCAACGGGGTGGCTTGCCCCCCAAGCAAGGGGGGCACCCCCTCTAGGGTTTCCTCCCCAACCCTAGGCGCATGGGCCCAAGGGGGGATGCGCCCAACCCTCCAAGGGCTGGTTCCCTTTCCTCTATGGCCCATGAGGCCCTCCGAGAGAGGTGGCCCCTCCCGGTGGACCCTCGGAACCTCTCCGGTGGCCCCGGTATAATACCGATATGCCCCCGAACTTTTCCGGTGACCGTATGACAACTTCCCACATATAAATCTTCACCTCCGGACCATTCCGGAACTCCTCGTGATGTCCGGGATCTCATGAAGAAAGCAATAGCAACAAACTAAACGATCAAGTGCTATGCTAACGGAATGGGTCAAGTCAATCACATCATTCTCCTAATGATGTGATCCCGTTAATCAAATGACAACTCTTTGTCTATGGTTAGGAAACATAACCATCTTTGATCAACGAGCTAGTCAAGTAGAGGCATACTAGTGACACTCTGTTTGTCTATGTATTCACACACGTATCATGTTTCCGGTTAATACAATTCTAGCATGAATAATAAACATTTATCATGATATAAGGAAATAAATAATAACTTTATTATTGCCTCTAGGGCATATTTCCTTCAGTCTCCCAATTGCACTAGAGTCAATAATCTAGTTCACATCTCCATGTGATTTAACACCAATAGTTCACATCACCATGTGATTAACACCCATAGTTCACATCGTCATGTGACCAACACCCAAAGGGTTCACTAGAGTCGAGAATCTAGTTCACATCGCTATGTGATTAACACCCAAAGAGTACTAAGGTGTGATCATGTTTTGCTTGTGAGAGAAGTTTAGTCTACGGGTCTGCCACATTCAGATTCGTATGTATTTTGCAAATTTCTATGTCAACAATGCTCTGCACGGAGCTACTCTAGCTAATTGCTCCCACTTTCAAAATGTATCCAGATTGAGACTTAGAGTCATCTGGATCAGTGTCAAAAATTGCATCGATGTAACCCTTTACGACGAACCTTTTGTCACCTCCATGATCGAGAAACATATCCTTATTCCACTAAGGATAATTTTGACCGCTGTCCAGTGATCTACTCCTAGATCACTATTGTACTCCCTCGCCAAAAAAAAAGTGTAGGGTATACAATAGATCTGGTACACAGCATGGCATACTTTATAGAACCTATGGCTGAGGCATAGGGAATGACTTTCATTCTCTTTCTATCTTCTGCCGTGGTCGGGCTTTGAGTCTTACTCAATTTCACACCTTGTAACACAGGCAAGAACTCTTTCTTTGACTGTTTCATTATGAACTACTTCAAAATCTTGTCAAGGTATGAACTCACTGAAAAAACTTATCAAGCGTCTTGATCTATCTCTATAGATTTTGATGCTCAATATGTAAGAAGCTTCACCGAGGTCTTTCTTTGAAAAACTCCTTTCAAACACTCCTTTATGCTTTGCAGAATAATTCTACATTATCTCTGATCAACAATATGTCATTCACATATACTTATCAGAAATGCTGTAGTGCTCCCACTCACTTTCTTGTAAATACAGGCTTCACCGCAAGTCTGTATAAAACTATATGCTTTGATCAAATTATCAAAGCGTATATTCCAAAATCCCATCAGCATGGAGTTTCATGCGCTTTACACAAATATGACCTAAACGGCAGTGCCATAAATAAGTTGCACTATCATTATTAACTTTGCATCTTTTGGCTTCAATATTATGAATATGTGTATCACTACGATCGAGATCCAATGAACCATTTTCATTGGGTGTGTAACCATATAAGGTTTCATTCATGTAAATAGAACAACAATTATTCTCTAACTTAAATGAATAACCGTATTGCAATAAACATGATCAAATCATATTCATGCTCAACGCAAACACCAAATAACACTTATTTAGGTTCAACACTAATCCCGAAAGTATAGGGAGTGTGCGATGATGACCATACCAATCTTGGAACTGCTTCCAACACACATGGTCACCTCGCCCTTTACTAGTTTATGTTTATTCTGCAACTCCCGTTTTGAGTTACTACTCTTAGCAACTGAACCAGTATCAAATACTGAGGGGTTACTATGAACACTAGTAAAATACACATCAATAATCTGTATATCAAATATACCTTTGTTCACTTTGCCATCCTTCTTATCCGCCAAATACTTAGGGCAGTTCCGCTTCCAGTGACTAGTCCCTTTGCAGTAGAAGCACTTAGTCTCAGGCTTAGGACCAGACTTGGGCTTCTTCACTTGAGCAGCAACTTGCTTGCCATTCTTCTTAAAGTTCCCCTTCTTCCCTTTGCCCTTTTCTTGAAACTAGTGGTCTTGTCTACCATCAACACTTGATATATTTCTTGATTTCTACCTTCGTCGATTTCAGCATTACGAAGAGCTTGGGAATCGTTTCCGTTATCCCTTGCATATCATAGTTCATCACGAAGTTCTACTAACTTGGTGATGGTGACTAGAGAATTCTGTCAATCACTATCTTATCTGGAAGATTAACTCCCACTTGATTCAAGCGATTGTAGTACCCAGACAATCTGAGCACATGCTCACTGTTTGAGCTATTCTCCTCCATCTTTTAGCTATAGAACTTGTTGGAGACTTCATATCTCTCAACTCGGGTATTTTCTTGAAATATTAACTTCAACTCCTGGAACATCTCATATGGTCCATGGCATTCAAAACGTCTTTGAAGTCCTGATTCTGAGCCGTTAAGCATGATGCACTAAACTATCAAGTAGTCATCATATTGCGCTAGCCAAACATTCATAACGTCTGCATCTACTCCTTCAATAGGTCTGTCACCTAGCGGTGCATCAAAGACATAATTCTTCTGTGCAGCAATGAGGATAATCCTCAGATCACGGATCCAATCCGCATCATTGCTACTAACATTTTTCAACATAATTTTTCTCTAGGTACACAATAAACTGGGAGCAACATCGCGAGCTATTGATCTACAACATAGATATGCTAATACTACTAGGACTAAGTTCATGAAAAATTAAAGTTCAATTAATCATATTACTTAAGAACTCCCACTTAGACAGACATCCCTCTAATCTTCTAAGTGATCACGTGATCCATATCAACTAAACCATGTCCGATCAGCACGTGAGATGGAGTAGTTTCAATGGTGAACATCACTATGTTTATCATATCTACTATATGATTCACGCTCGACCTTTCGGTCTCCGTGTTCCGAGGCCATATCTGTTATATGCTAGGCTCGTCAAGTTTAACCTGAGTATTCCGCGTGTGCAACTGTTTTGCACCCGTTGTATTTGAACGTAGAGCCTATCACACCCGATCATCACGTGGTGTCTCAGCACGAAGAACTTTCGCAACGGTGCATACTCAGGGAGAACACTTATACCTTGATAATTTAGTGAGAGATTATCTTATAAAGCTACCGCCGAATTAAGCAAAATAAGATGTATAAAAGATAAACATCACATGCAATATATGTGACATGATATAGCCATCATCATCTTGTGCCTTTGATCTCCATCTCCAAAGCATCGTCATGATCTCCAGCCACCTGTGTGCAAAGCACGTCGGTAGAACCAGTCTCACGTAAGCGTACGCATAATGTCGGTCCGGGCCGCTTCATCCAACAATACCGCCGAAGCAAAGTATGACATGCTGGTAAGCAGTATAACTTGTATCGCCCACAACTCACTTGTGTTCTACTCGTGCATATACCATCAACGTATAAAACCAGGCTCGGATGCCACTGTTGGGGAACATAGTAATTTCAAAAAAATTCCTACACACACGCAAGATCCGGTGATGCATAGCAACGAGAGGGGAGAGTGTTGTCCACATACCCTCATAGACCGAAAGCGGAAGCGTTAGCACAACGCGGTTAATGTAGTCTTACGTCTTCACGATCCGACCGATCAAGTACCGAACGCACGGCACCTCCGAGTTCTGAACACGTTCAACTCGATGACGTCCCTCGAACTCTGATCCAGCCGAGTGTTGAGGGAGAGTTTCGTCAGCACGACGGTGTGGTGATGATGATGATGTTCTACTGACGCAGGGCTTCGCCTAAGCACCGCTACGATATGATCGAGGTGGATTATGGCGGAGGGGGCACCGCACACGGCTAAGAGATCAAGAGATCAATTGTTGAGTCTATGGGGTGCCCCTGGCCACGTATATAAAGGAGTAGAGGAGGGGGAGGGCTGGCCCTCTCTACGGCGCGCCCTAGGGGAGTCCTACTCCCACCGGGAGTAGGATTCCCCCTTTCCTAGTAGAACTAGGAGCCCTTCCAAGTAGTAGGAGTAGGAGGGAGGGAAAGGGAAGGGAAAAGGAGAAGGAAGGAAGGGGGCGCCCCCCTGGTCCAATTCGGACCAGCCCATGGGGAGGGGTGCGGCCACCCTTCGAGGCCTTTCTCTCCTTTCCCGTATGCCCATTAAGGCCCAATACGAATTCCCGTAACTCCCCGGTACTCCTGAAAATACCCGAGTCACTCGGAACCTTTTCGATATCCGAATATAGTCATCCAATATATAAACAACATTTCAAGACTCCTCGTCATGTCCCCGATCTCATCCGGGACTCCGAACTCCTTCGGTACATCAAAACACATAAACGCATAATATAACCGTCATCGAACTTTAAGCGTGCGGACCCTACGGGTTCGAGAACTATGTAGACATGACCGAGACACGTCTCCGGTCAATAACCAATAGCGGAACCTGGATGCTCATATTGGCTCCTACATATTCTATGAAGATCTTTATCGGTCAAACCACATAACAACATACGTTGTTCCCTTTGTCATCGGTATGTTACTTGCCCGAGATTCGATCATCGGTATCTCAATACCTAGTTCAATCTCGTTACCGGCAAGTCTCTTTACTCGTTCCATAACACATCATCCCGCAACTAACTCATTAGTTGCAATGCTTGCAAGGCTTATAGTGATGTGCATTACCGAGTGGGCCCAGAGATACCTCTCCGATAATCGGAGTGACAAATCCTAATCTCGAAATACGGCAACCCAACAAGTACCTTCGGAGACACCTGTAGAGAACCTTTATAATCACCCAGTTACGTTGTGACGTTTGGTAGCACATAAAGTGTTCCTCCGGTAAACGGGAGTTGCATAATCTCATAGTCATAGGAACATGTATAAGTCATGAAGAAAGCAATAGCAACAAACTAAACGATCAAGTGCTATGCTAACGGAATGGGTCAAGTCAATCACATCATTCTCCTAATGATGTGATCCTGTTAATCAAATGACAGCTCTTTGTCTATGGCTAGGAAACATAACCATCTTTGATCAACGAGCTAGTCAAGTAGAGGCATACTAGTGACACTCTGTTTGTCTATGTATTCACACATGTATCATCTTTCCGGTTAATACAATTCTAGCATGAATAATAAACATTTATCATGATATAAGGAAATAAATAATAACTTTATTATTGCCTATAGGGCATATTTCCTTCACTACTTTCCTCCCACTTACTTCTTTCAAGAGAAACTCTTTCTCTAGAAAGGATCCATTCTTGGCAACAAAGATCTTGCCTTCGGATCTGAGGTAGAAGGTATACCCAATAGTTTCTTTAGGGTATCCTATGAAGACGCATTTTTTCGATTTGGGTTCGAGCTTTTCAGGTTGAAGTTTCTTGACATAAGCATCGCATCCCAAACTTTTAGAAACAACAGCTTAGGTTTCTTACCAAACCACAATTCATACGGTGTCGTCTCAATGGATTTCGACGGAGCCCTATTTAAAGTGAATGCAACAGTCTCTATAGCATAACCCCAAAATGATAGCGGTAGATCGGCAAGAGACATCATAGATCGCACCATATTCAATAGGGTGCGATTACGATGTTCGGACACACCATTACGCTGAGGTGTTCCAAGCGGCGTGAGTTGTGAAACTATTCCACATTTCCTTAAGTGCGTGTCAAATTCGTGACTCAAATATTCTCCCCCACGATCTGATCATAAGAACTTGATTTTCCTGTCACGTTGATTCTCAACTTCACTCTGAAATTCCTTGAACTTTTCAAAGGTCCCAAACTTGTGTTTCATTAAGTATACATACCCATATCTACTCAAGTCATCAGTGAGGGTGAGAACATAACGATAGCCACCGCGAGCCTCAACACTCATTGGACCGCACACATCAGTATGTATGATTTCCAATAAGTTGGTTGCTCTCTCCATTGTTCCGGAGAAAGGATTCTTGGTCATTTTTCCCATGAGGCATGGTTCACACGTGTCAAATGATTCATAATCAAGAGACTCTGAAAGTCCATCTGCATGGAGTTTCTTCATGCGTTTGACACCAATGTGACCAAGGCGGCAGTGCCACAAGTATGTGGGACTATCATTATCAACCTTACACCTTTTGGCATTCACACTATGAATGTGTGTAACATCACGTTCGAGATTAAATAAGAATAAACCATTGACCAACGGGGCATGGCCATAAAACATGTCTCTCATATAAATAGAACAACCATTATTCTTAGATTTAAATGAGTAGCCATCTCGCATTAAACGAGATCCAGACACAATGTTCATGCTCAAAGCTGGTACTAAATAACAATTATTGAGGTGTAAAACTAATCCCGTAGGTAAATGTAGAGGTAGCGTGCCGACGGCGATCACATCGACCTTGGAACCATTCTCGACGCGCATCGTCACCTCGTCCTTCGCCAGTCTCCGTTTATTCTGCAGTTCCTGTTTTGAGTTACAAATATGAGCAACTGCACCGGTATCAAATACCTAGGAGCTACTACGAGCGCTGGTTAGGTACACATCAATAACATGTATATCACACATACCTTTGGCATTGCCGGCCTTCTTATCCGCTAAGTACATGGGGCAGTTCCGCTTCCAGTGACCATTTCCCTTGCAATAAAAGCACTCAGTCTCAAGCTTGGGTCCATTCATTGGCTTCTTCCCGGCAGCTTGCTTACCGGGCGCGGCAACTCCCTTGTCGTCCTTCTTGAAGTTCTTTTTACCTTTTCCTTTCTTGAACTTAGTGGTTTTATTCACCATCAACACTTGATTATTCCTTTTTGATTTCCACCTCCGCTGATTTCAGCATTGAATATACCTCAGGAATGGTCTTTTCCATCCCCTGCATATTGAAGTTCATCACAAAGCTCTTGTAGCTAGGTGGGAGCGACTGAAGGATTCTGTCAATGACCGCATCATCTGGGAGATTAACTCCTAGCCGAGACAAGTGGTTGTGCAACCCAGACATTTTGAGTATGTGCTCGTTGACGGAACTATTCTCCTCCATCTTACAACTGTAGAACTTGTCGGAGACTTCATATCTCTCGACCCGGGCATGAGCTTGGAAAACGATTTTCAGCTCTTGGAACATCTCATATGCTCCGTGTTGCTCAAAACGCTTTTGGAGCCCCGGTTCTAAGCTGTAAAGCATGCCACACTGAACCAGGGAGTAATCATCACTACGCGTCTGCCAAGCGTTCATAACGTCTTGTTCTGCAGGGAAAACAGGTGCTTCATCTAGCGGTGCATCAAGGACATATGCTTTCCTGGCAGCTATGAGGATAATCCTCAGGTTACGGACCCAGTCCGTGTAGTTGCTGCCATCGTTTTTCAGCTTGGTTTTCTCTAGGAATGCGTTGAAGTTGACGGCAACATTAGCGTGGGCCATTTGATCTATAAGACATATTGTAAAGATTTTCAAACTATGTGCATGATAATTAAGTTCATCTAATCAAATTATTTAATGAACTCCCACTCAGATAGACATCCCTCTAGTCATCTAAGTGATACATGATCCGAGTCAACTAGGCCGTGTCCGATCATCACGTGAGACAGACTAGTCATCATCGGTGAACATTTTTCATGTTGATCGTATCTTCTATACGACTTATGTTCGACCTTTCGGTCTTCCGTGTTCCGAGGCCATGTCTGTACATGCTAGGCTCATCAAGTCAACCTAAGTGTATTGCGTGTGTAAATCTGGCTTACACCCGTTGTATGCGAACGTTAGAACCTATCACACCCGATCATCACGTGGTGGTTCGGAACAACGGACCTTAGCAACGGTGCACAGTTAGGGGGAACGCTTTCTTGAAATTATTGCAAGGGATCATCTTAATTATGCTACCGTCGTTCTAAGCAAATAAGATATAAAACATGATAAACATCACATGCAATCAAATAGTGACATGATATGGCCAATATCATTTTGCTCCTTTTGATCTCCATCTTCGGGGCGCCATAATCATCATTGTCACCGGCATGACACCATGACCTCCATCATCATGATCTCCATCATCGTGTCTTTGTGAAGTTGTCTCGCCAACTATTACTTCTACTACTATGGCTAACGGTTAGCAATAAAGTAAAGTAATTACATGACGTTTATGTTGACACACAGGTCATAAATAAATTAAGACAACTCCTATGGCTCCTACCGGTTGTCATACTCATCGACATGCAAGTCGTGATTCCTGTTACAACAACATGATCAATCTCATACATCACATATATCATTCATCACATCCTTTTGGCCATATCACATCACACGACATATGCTGCAAAAACAAGTTAGACGTCCTCTAATTCTTGTTGCAAGTTTTTACGTGGCTGCTATAGGTTTCTAGCAAGAACGTTTCTTACCTACGCCAAAAGCACAACGTGATATGCCAATTTCTATTTACCCTTCATAAGGACCCTTTTCATCGAATCCGATCCAACTAAAGTGGGAGAGACATACACCCGCTAGCCACCTTATGCAACTAGTGCATGTCAGTCGGTGGAACCAGTCTCACGTAAGCGTACGTGTAAGGTCGGTCCGGGCCACTTCATCCCACGATGCCGCCGAATCAAGATAAGACTAGTAACGGCAAGTAAATTGACAAAATCGACGCCCACAACAACTTGTGTTCTACTCGTGCATAGAAACTACGCATAGACCTAGCTCATGATGCCACTGTTGGGGATCGTAGCAGAAATTTAAAATTTTCTACGCATCACCAAGATCAATCTATGGAGTCATCTAGCAACGAGAGGGAAAGGAGTGCATCTACATACCCTTGTAGATAACGAGCGGAAGCGTTCAGGAGAACGGGGTTGATGGAGTCGTACTCGACGTGATCCCAATCACCGATGATCCTAGCACCGAACGGACGGCACCTCCGCGTTCAACACACGTACAGAGCGGAGACGTCTCCCGCACCTTGATCCAGCAAGGAGGAGGGAGAGGTTGAGGAAGAGAGCTCCAACAGCAGCACGACGGCATGGTGGTGGTGGAGCGGCAGTACTCCGGCAGGGCTTCGCCAAGCTCTTAACGGAGGAGGAGAGGTGTTGGGGAGGGGAGGGGCTGCGCCTTTGATGTGGTATGCAGCCCTCCCCTTGCCCCTCTATTTATAGGGGAAGGCGGAAGGGGGTCGGCCCCCTCTATATGAGATCTAGAGGGGGGCG
>NC_041382.1:741800997-741816242 GCF_002162155.2 Triticum dicoccoides | reverse complement strand
GCGCCCCCTCTAGGGTTCCCCCCAACCCTAGGCGCATGGGCCCAAGAGGGGATGCGCCCAGCCCTCCAAGGGCTGGTTCCCTTTCCTCTACGGCCCATGAGGCCCTCCGAGAGAGGTGGCCCCTCCCGGTGGACCCCCGGAACCTCTCCGGTGGCCCCGGTATAATACCGATATGCCCCCGAACTTTTCCGATGATCGTATGACAACTTCCCACATATAAATCTTCACCTCCAGACCATTCCGGAACTCCTCGTGACGTCCGGGATCTCATCCGGGACTCCGAACAACATTCGGTAATCACATACAAGTCTTCCTAATAACCCTAGCGTCATCGAACCTTAAGTGTGTAGACCCTACGGGTTCGGGAACCATGCAAACATGACCGAGACAACTCTCCGGCCAATAACCAACAGCGGGATCTGGATACCCATGTTGGCTCCTACATGTTCCATGATGATCTCATCGGATGAACCACGATGTCGAGGATTCAAGCAATCCCGTATACAATTCCCTTTGTCAATCGGTACGTTACTTGCCCGAGATTCGACCGTCGGTATCCCAATACCTCATTCAATCTCGTTACCGGCAAGTCACTTTACTCGTTCCGTAACACCTCATCCCGTGACCAACCCTTAGTCACATTGAGCTCATTACGATGATGTCTTACCGAGTGGGCCCAGAGATACCTCTCCGTCATATGGAGTGACAAATCCCAGTCCCGATTCGTGCCAACCCAACAGACACTTTCGGAGATACCCATAGTGCACCTTTATAGTCACCCAGTTACGTTGTGACGTTTGGCACACCCAAAGTATTCCTACAGTATCCAGGAGTTGCACAATCTCATGGTCTAAGGAAAAGATACTTGACATTAGAAAAGCTTTAGCAGACGAACTACACGATCTTGCGCTATGCTTAGGATTGGGTCTTCTCCATCACATCATTCTCCTAATGATGTGATCCCGTTATCAATGACATCCAATGTCCATGGTCAGAAAACCATAACCATCTATTGATCAACGAGCTAGTCAACTAGAGGCTCACTAGGGACATGTTGTGGTCTATGTATTCACACATGTATTATGATTTCCGGATAACACAATTATAGCATGAACAATAGACAATTATCATGAACAAGGAAATATAATAATAACCATTTTATTATTGCCTCTAGGGCATATTTCCCACACAATCGCCCCAGGCGGCACCTCCAAGAAGGGCACGACACACGCAGTGCTGCCGCCGCCCAATCTAAGGAGATTTAGGGTTTTCACCCGGGAATGGGGTCTGGGTGGAGGGCAGGGACCTCGACGACACCTGCACGTAGGAGAACGGTGACCCTGGTCATCGCCACCGTCGAGATGAACGAGTCATCCAGAGTTTCCTCCGGTCCGATGTCACCTCTACCAGCCCCCGCGAACGCACCGAGGTCGACGACCGCGGTCGTAAGCCACCAAGTGCAGCGGGAGAGAGCCTGCAGTGCGGAGGAGATCCACCGGCGACTCACCGCCCACGCAGTCAAGACGTCGTCCATCCACCCCCTGCGAACGTCGCCAACCGAGGACGCCCTCGCCATGCCTAACGGGGCCGCTGCCCCTGGTTTAGGTTCCTCCACGACGGCCGGAGTGGCGAGATCCGCCGCGAGCGAGATCCGACACCGCGCGGCCGACGCCATCGCCCAAGCCCGTCTTCGAGCGATCCCGCCGCCGCCTGGAGTCCGCACGCTGCCAGGAGTCCCACACCCATGGATCTGGGCACCCGTGCACCGCCGCGAGTCCGCCGCCTCCGGGATCCGCCAGTCCATCGGGAGGGCCGCACCTCGCGGATCAGGACGTCCGCGCCGCCGTGGATCCGGGAACGGGAGGAGAGACCCTCCGCCGCCGCCATCGCACGCACGGGCTTTGCCCGACGCCGACCATCGGCAACGGCGGAGGAGGAGAAGGGCGCTGGAGGGACTAGGCGGCGGCGGCGGAGCCCTCCCGAGTCGCCCGCGGGGGAGGCGACCCGAGAGGTACGTGGAGTTTCTCATTTATTAACTAGCTCTTCATTTATTCCAACATCTCATAACTGAGTAAAAATGAAGAAGGGTTCGCAAACGTCCATAAAAATCCACAAAGTACTTCCACATATGACATCAAACAATGTTACTTCCCCCGATCCATATTAATTGACATTGCTTTAGTACAACTTTGGTAATACAAACTACCGAAGTTTAACGTAGGACCTCAAACTATGAGCTATGCGCCTTTCATGGAGAAGACATACAATGCAGGTGAAGAATTCAGCGAGATCAGGATTCAAAATGGACTCGGCATATGTGAAACCTGTTCGGACGATGGTCCTTGAATGTGTTTTCCTTTTCTTTTGCTTTGTGCAAATCATATCCCCGAGCTGTAGTGTATATGTTTCCAATGTTTTTCATTTGTAGTCCGTGTGGTTGGATTCTTCCCACTTCCAACCATCTTTCACAAGGAATAAGATCGGTGCAACTGTTTCAAGAAACAATATGAACCCGGCTATGTCCTAATTTAAGCTTCTTTGCATTTCATAAATGAATACAGATCACAACAAATTCATGAACGCAGCCGACGAATGCAGGCGAAGAGAAATGGAAGACCCATGTGGCTATGTGCAGGATCCAATTGAAATTCTTATAACTAACCTATACGACCAAGAAGAGCACCGCCAAAAAAAGCTCTGAACCAACCTATCAAACCAAGAAGAGCACCGCCAGAATCAAGAAGCTGTTGGCTACGTGACATCAGTAGGAGATGTCGACGAGGGCGATCATGGCGTGCGCGGCGAGCTGCTCACGAGTGCTCCTCTGCGCGCCGCGAAAGGTCGAGTACCCCGGCTCCGGCAGCGGCACCATCCAGCGGCCGGTGAGGTACGCGCGCAGCTCGGCGTCGTAGTGCGCCGCGGCGGCCCTGAGCGTGAGGCAGACGCGCGGCAGGTGTCGGAGCAGCGGCAGCGTGATGTTGAACGGCCAGAGCAGGACCGAGAACTTGAACGCCTGCATGAACCCGCCGACCGCCGGCACGGCGAGGAGCACCACGTGCACCACCATCGTCGATCGACCTCCAGATAACTCCTCCAGCCGCCTCGCGCTGCCCGCTACACGGCCGGTCCCTCCGCCCCTGCCATGGCGACGCTCTCGAGGTGGCGCTGCTAGCTAACCGGTGGCTAGTCACCACGGACCTGACCCGCCGGCCATTAACTAGGAATAGGATTCCAGAGCGAAGAGCACTGGCTTGGAGTTGGATGAAACTAGTAATGGCCGGCGATGGCGATCGAGGATTGTTTTAGGGCCTCTTTGATTCGTAGGATTTTGAAAAGGTAGGAATAGAAAAAGTGTAGGGTTGGAGTGGCATACCCATTTGAATCCTATAGAATTAGTAATGATTGTTTGATGCCACGAAAAAAATAAAGGAATTGTAAAAAAAGGTTGAAGGAAATGTTAAATTTTCTATGAAATGTAGTACAAAAGATTCCATAAGAAAAATTCTTATGAGATCCAAAAATCCTATAAAATTCCTTTAAATCAAAGAAGCCCTTATCATGGAACGGAATGGACTCAGTTCTACAGTGCGCACGTACTGTCACGACACAGCTTAACAGTGCGGCCTGCTGACATTGTCCGCGGCGAATTGAGGTGTGGCGACGAATTGGCCAGCGGGACATCGACACATGTCCTCCGTGGGACACCGGCCGTCGCTGTAACTTCACACTGAGCCGCCGCGTATGCCCAGATGGTCATGGTGTCCACAGAATAGTACTTCCTCCAGCCAGTTCACTACTCCAGCCGGTACGTAGTACGAAGGTAGGTAGTCCACTACTCCAGCCAGTTCTGCGGCGCTGTTAATTCTGTGGGAGCACTGCTACACGTCCGATTCTGTAGATGGTTGTGTTTACAATCACAACTCGAACCAAAAGAAGAAAGTAGTAGTATGTGGACTGTAGCAAAACTAAAAGCAGAAAGTTGGTGTGTGGTCTAAAACTAAGCAGACTGGATTGGGCCGGGACATGTCGTGTCGGCATCCACCTGCCGGGGCCCAAATCCGGTGCCAATTGGGAGCATCTGGCCCCACAGGTAAGGTAACGACGATACTTATCCCACATCCTCGTCATCGACTCGGCGAAGGAGGACGGCTTGATCAGAGGGGCCATGTCCGGGACTGGGCTCCGCCGGGCTGGGAGGTGCTACCTTCCGGGAGACGTAGGTTGGTGAGGAGCCATCCCGTCGTTGACCCGATCCTTATTTTGTGGCGGTCGCGTGGGCCAGTGACGGTGCCGAGGCTTTCGGACACCGCGGAGGTGGTACGTCACCGTGTCAGCGAGGAGGACGAGCACGTCCATCGCTACATGGTTGCGTTGGAGGGCAGGTTCGACAATACCTGACAGGTTCTTCAGGGATCTCACTGGAACTATGATCATGTGATGGTTCATTCTCTTTGGGTGTCCATCGCCCGCGCCGATACCCGTCGGGCGCTACGGTTCTAGCTGTATTAGCGATGCTATATGTATGATAGTATTCGAGGAGTATTAGTGATAATATTCGATGATGTACGGACGCAAGAGATGATGTAGTTTTGCTTATAATTGAATGCATGCTAATTTGAATACTACTTTATTTTACGATTTGGTTTTGCTTATTGAATGCTGAAATTGGAAAAGTACTCCTACTTTGAATGCACAAATTGGAGAGCACTATGCAATGCGTATGCATTTGATTACTTGATAGCTTATAGGTTTTTGTTTTTACAGAAATCTAGGAGCCCCTCCATAATCCGTGCCGTCGTCCCCGTCACCGACCCCCATCCGACCTCGAGGTGAGACCAGCCAAATCTCCATGTCAATATGAGTCCTATAATATGAGTCCCCGGGTTGAATTTAAGTCTATCGAGTCTCCACCATATATGGGGTAGCTTCTGCTTCATTCCCCTGTTGAATAATAATGATCTAACTTAGGTTTTTTTAGTACATATATTTTATTGTAGACGTTTAATATTTGAATTATGAACATAGGAAATGTCGTACTCGGACGACGAAAGTCTTCCGGCGGAGTGCGACTGGTGCCACGACGACCGAGGTCTGTGCGACAGGCCTCACCTGGACGAAGATCGGCGCTTCAGCATTAAGCTCGAGGAGACATTCAATGTTGAAACGGTACGCAACGACGACAAGTATTATTTTTTCGTAATTAAGCACAACTTCAAATATTTCAACGTGTACTTTTCATCTTTTACAATTCGACTAGCTTATCCCATGCCATGCAAGACGCTATGTCTTGGAGAGGATGGGTTTTGAAGACCATGAAAGTTTCGAAACAAAGAAAATTCACCTAAGGACCCATCATGATGTGGATTTTGAAGTAAAGTTGTACAATTCTGAGAGTGTAACCCATTTTGATTACAAAAAATAGGAAGCACTTTGCAAGATGTATGGTTTTGATGAGGGTATGCTTGTCACCATGGATCTTGGTGATCCTGAAATCGAGCAAGACAATATGGACATTGGATCCTTGTTGATACGCCTCCAATTCTACCGCTATGTGAGTTTATCAAACATAGTTATTAGCTAATTTATATTGTTTATTTCAAAATACTTGACAGCTTATTTTCATTCTTCAAAGAATGTGCAGAAGATGGTAGACAAAGCCCACTACACCGATGGCTAAGAATTAACTTATCAGGAGAAAAATCATCTAGTCGGATTTTGTACTGATATTGAGAATTACAATATCTACAATCAAACTCCTCAACATTATGGTCAATACGTGCCACTAGTGCACGTGTTGAACTACGGTAACTATCATGGAGATACCCTGGTAAGATTTTTTACTATTACGACATCCGTGCATCTTTTGCATACTTCTAAAACTAGTAAATCATTGCTAACTATGAAGTTATTACTATGTTTTTCAACAGAGAATCCCGACGAATTGTGTGCCTCATTTGATGTATCTGAATGGCAGCCTTCGTGTTTTGAACATACATCCAGGTCATCCTACGAATCTCAACTGTCCATACCGGATTTCTCAAAGAAGTGGAGACATGCTAATCAAAGAATGAAAAAATGTATGGATAGTCGTAAGGAGGTTCTTGGAAGCAAAAGGAAGCGAAGCGCAAGAATTGGAGACATGATGATCTCCATTCTCCTGAAGGAAATATGTCCTAGAGGCAATAATAAAGTTATTATTTATTTCCTTATATCATGATAAATATTTATTATTCATGCTAGAATTGTATTAACCGAAAACATAATACATGTGTGAATACATAGACAAACTTAGTGTCACTAGTATGCCTCTACTTGACTAGCTCGTTAATCAAAGATGGTTATGTTTCCTAACCATGAACAAGGTGTTGTTATTTGATTAACGAGGTCACATCATTAGTTGAATGATCTGATTGACATGACCCATTTCATTAGCTTAGCACCCGATCGTTTAGTATGTTGCTATTGCTTTCTTCATGACTTATACATGTTCCTATGACTATGAGATTATGCAACTCCCGTTTACCGAGGAACATTTTGTGTGCTACCAAACGTCACAACGTAACTGGGTGATTATAAAGGAGCTCTACAGGTGTCTCCAAAGGTAGATGTTGGGTTGGCGTATTTCAAGATTAGGATTTGTCACTCCGATTGTCGGAGAGGTATCTCTGGGCCCTCTCGGTAATGCACATCACATAAGCCTTGCAAGCATTGCAGCCAATGAGTTAGTTGCGAGATGATGTATTATGGAACGAGTAAAGAGACTTGCCGGTAACGAGATTGAACTAGGTATTGGATACCGACGATCGAATCTCGGGCAAGTAACATACCGATGACAAAGGGAACAACGTATGTTGTTATACGGTCTGACCGATAAAGATCTTCGTAGAATATGTAGGAGCCAATATGGGCATCCAGGTCCCTCTATTGGTTATTGACCGGAGATGTGTCTCAGTCATGTCTGCATTGTTCTCAAACCGTAGGGTCCGCACGCTTAACGTTACGGTGGCAGTTATTATGAGTTTATGCATTTTGATGTACCGAAGTTAGTTCGGAGTCCCGGATATGATCACGGACATGACGAGGAGTCTCGAAATGGTCGAGACATAAAGATTGATATATTGGAAGCCTATGTTTGGATATCGGAAGTGTTCCGGGTGAAATCGAGATTTTACCGGATTACCGGAGGTTACCGGAACCCCCCGGGAGCTATATGGGCCTTAGTGGGCTTTAGTGGAAAGGAGAAAGGGGCAGCCCAAGGTGGGCCGCGCGCCTCCCCCCTCCCCTAGTCCTATTAGGACAAGGAGAGGTGGCCGGCCACCCTCTCTCTCTTTCCCCCTCAGGGAATCCTATTCCAACTAGGATTGGGGGGGGGAGTCCTACTCCCGGTAGGAGTAGGACTCCTCCTGCCCCCTCCTCCTGGCCGGCCGCCCCCTCCCCCTTGGATCCTTTATATACGGGGGCAGGGGGCACCTCTAGACACACAAGTTGATCATTGAGATCGTTCCTTAGCCGTGTGCGGTGCCCCCTGCCACCATATTCCACCTTGATTATATTGTAGCAGTGCTTAGGCGAAGCCCTGCGACGGTAGAACATCAAGATCTTCACCACGCCGTCGTGCTGACGGAACTCCTCCCCGACGCTTTGCTGGATCGGAGCCCGGGGATCGTCATCGAGTTGTACGTGTGCTAAGAACTCGGAGGTGCCGGAGTAACGGTGCTTGGATCGGTCGGATCGGGAAGACGTACGACTACTTCCTCTATGTTGCGTCAACGTTTCCGCAGTCGGTCTGCGTAGGTACGTAGACAACACTCTCCCCTCTCGTTGCTATGCATCACCATGATCTTGCGTGTGCGTAGGAAATTTTTTGAAATTACTGCGTTCCCCAACATCTCCATAATGGAGAGTCAATGTCTATATTGTTTTATGCTATTTTACCTTAAAGAGAGTATTTAGGTCCTACCTAATACTGATGATCATGTGCTAAGAACAATTAAGTAGGGTTGGTTCGATGACTATGAGGATGATGATCGTATGACTTGTTATTAATAACGAGTAGAAGTTGTATGATGATGATTAGTAGGACTTGTTATTATATATGATGGTGCGTGATGCGAGCATGAAGAGTTATTATATATCAGCGGGTGAAATGAACATGGATTGGATTGAAGTGAAGGCAACATGCATGTGGTGCATGTCGAAAATAGTATAATCCAAACTTGATCAAGTTAGGATTAGTATTACTTTTGACATGCATCACATGTTGCCTTCACTTCAATCTAAGCCATGTTTAGGCATAGCACTAGCGTTGGTAAACTAAGCACGGAGATATAAGAGAGGACACTTCTCTCTATTAGCTAGCTAATAACAACCTAAACTAACCCCCCAAACCCCTAAACCAGCCCCTTAAAAAAACAAAAACCTCAGCTCGCCTTTTGGTCCCGGTTGGTGTCACCAACCGGGACCAAAGTCCCCCCTGCCTGAGCTGGCCGCAGCGGCCACGTGGAGGCCCATCTGACCCGGTTCGTGTAAGAACCAGGACTAAAGGCCAAAGGCATTAGTAACGACCTTTTAGTCCCGATTCCAAAACCGGGACAGAAGGCCCTTACGAATCGGGACAAATGGCGCCTTTTTTACTAGTGAGGTGTAAGAAGAGGAGGAATGCGTTACAAAGAAGAAGAACTGACAATGCTGACAAGTCATCTTGAGGTTAGAATAAGTTTCTTTTGCATTGTCGTGATCCATGTTGGGTTGCTTTTCTTGATAAACAAGCATTGGGCTGCTTGGGCCTCACTCACTGCCTCAGTGTAGCAAGGCATATTGAACAGTGTGGACAGACCAACTATCTCTTCATGATCTTAAGTACACAACTTAAATACCAAAAAATGTATGAGCAAAAACTTGACTTTCTTCTTCTTGGCAGCTTTATCTATGAAAACGGTTTTCTAAAAAGCCTTGATGTTCCATTGTGAATTATCCAAATAATGAGGATTAACATTTCTTTACTAGCTCCTCATTTATTTCGACATCTCATATATGAGTAAAAATGAAGAAGGGTTCGCGGACATCCACAAAATCCACAAAGCACTTTAACATATGACGTCAAACAATGTTACTCCCCCCGATCCATATTAATTGATGTTGCTTTAGTACAAGTTTGGTAGTACAAACTACCAATGTTTAACATATGACCTCAAATTATGAGCTAGGAGAAGATATACAATGTCAACACATGTATTTATTTGCATTTATTTCCGCACGCAGTTGAAGAATTCAGTGAGATCAGGGTTCAAAATGGACTCGGCAAACGTGAAACCTGTTCGGACGATGTTCCTTGAATGTGTTTTCCTATTCTTTGCTTTGTGCAAATCATATCCCCGACCCCGAGCTGTAGTGTATATGTTTCCAGTGATTTTATTTGTAGTCTTGTGGTTGGATTCTTGCCAATTCCAACCATCTTTCACAAGGAATAAGATCGGTGCAACTGTTTCAAAAAACAATATGAAGCCAGGTATGTCCTAATTTAAGCTCCTTTGCATTTCATAAATGAATACAGATCACAACAAATTCATTAACGCAGCCGACGAATGCAGGCAAAGAGAAATGGAAGACCCATGTGGCTATGTGCAGGATCCAATTGAAATTCTTATAACTAACCTATACGACCAAGAAGAGCACCGCCAAAAAAAGCTCTGAAGCAGCCTATCAAACCAAGAAGAGCAGCGCCAGAGTTAAGCAGCTGTTGGCTACGCGACATCAGTAGGAGATGTCGACGAGGGCGATCATGGCGTGCGCGGCGAGCTGCTCACGGGTGCGCCTCTGCGCGCCGCGGAGGGTGGAGTACCCCGGCTCCGGCAGCGGCACCGTCCGGCGGGCGGTGAGGTACGCTCGCAGCTCGGCGTCGTAGTGCGCCGCGGCGGCCCTGAGCGTGAGGCAGACGCGCGGCAGGTGGCGGAGCAGCGGCAGCGTGATGTTGAACGGCCAGAGCAGGACCGAGAACTTGAACGCCTGCATGAACCCGCCGACCGCCGGCACGGCGAGGAGCACCACGTGCACCACCATCGTCGATCGACCTCCAGATAACTCCTCCAGCCGCCTCGCGCTGCCCGCTACACGGCCGGTCCCTCCGCCCCTGCCATGGCGACGCTCTCGAGGTGGCGCTGCTAGCTAACCGGTGGCTAGTCACCACGGACCTGACCCGCCGGCCATTAACTAGGAATAGGATTCCAGAGCGAAGAGCACTGGCTTGGAGTTGGATGAAACTAGTAATGGCCGGCGATGGTGATCGAGGGTTGTTTTATCATGGAGCGGAATGGACTCAGTTCTACAGTGCGCACGTACTGCCACGACACAGCTCATGACAATGCGGCCTGCTGACATTGTCCGCGGCGAATTGAATCAGTTGAGGTGCGGCGACGAATTGGCCAGCGGCAGATCGACACATGTCCTCCGTGGGACACCGGCCGTCGCTGTAACTTCACACTGAGCCGCCACGTATGCCTTCTCAGCGATTATTACATGCCCAGATGGTGTCCACAGAATACGTACGAAGGTAGGTGCTCCAGCCAGTTCTGCGGCGCTGTTAATTCTGTGGGAGCGCTGCTACACGTCCGATTCTGTAGATGGTTGTGTTCACAATCACAACTCGAACCAAAAGAAGAAAGTAGTATGTGGGCTGTAGCAAAACTAAAAGCAGAAAGTTGGTGTGTGGTCTAAAACTAAGCAGACTGGATTGGGCCGGGACATGTCGTGTCGGCATCCACCTGCCGGGCCCCAAACCCGGTGCCAGTTGGGAGCCTCTGGCCCCACAGGTAAGGTAACTCTAGCGTTCGACAAGGAATCAAGTAGCCATCGCCTATCGGCATCGGAACGAAATCCTCTAACATCACGAAGGAATGCCAGGAAGCTACAGTACCCTGACATTCCTTCTTCACATCCATACGATTAAGCATAAAATGACTTGAATTAATTTACAAATTACAAATGTACTGTATACATTGATAAAAATTACATACAAACAAAATTATGATACAATAAAAGTAATTTCGGATTTTATTTTCTACGAATAGTAATTGTGCACAGTGTCTTTGCTACAGTGTTTATAACATCCCTTCCTCGTTTTGCATTGGGATTGCACTGTAGCTTCGTGACATCCCTTCATGATGTTAGAGGATACGTTCCCATCGGCATCGGCCACTGGGCACAAGCTTCCATTTTCTTTTCCTTTTTTACACAAGAACAAGCCGGTTCACTTCTTTCGATCTAGGTGGAACATGCAGATGGATAAGGCCGGTCTTCTCTTGGAGGCTGGGTTAGATTATTCTCGCCACTAGTGCTGGAGTCACATGATCATTGTCGACGTAGCTAACGTCCAAGTCAAGTACATTTCGTGCACACAAGGATACAAATTCAAGCGGCAACATGTAGTACTCTACTCCCTTTGTTCGAAATTACTTGTCACAAAAATTGATGTATCTATAATTAAAATACATCTGGATGCATTTATTTTTTGGACGAGTAATTCCGAATGGAGGGAGTAGATGCTAAGATCGAGTGACGAGCTCGGATATTTATCCGAGACCACAGCCCCACATCACCCACAAAATGATTTCAGCCCCACAGAGAAGCGTAATACGTAAGTACATCACTGCATTTGATTGTTTTCTTTCGGGAACGCTCTAAATTGATTGCGGATTTCGCTGTCCTGAACCCAATGATCCCGAGCATGGACACAGTCGCGTCCTGGCATATCTTTTGGTCCCTGAAAGGGGCACTGTTTTCGGCCTCTCTGCCTCCGAGGAGCCGCTCTTCCGCCGCCGCGCTGGCCCTTCGGCGGATCTTCGGCTGCCCGGCGTTCGATCCATGCATATCCATTGAATGTCGTGATGATCAGATGATCCGCTAGTTGGTTGCACGTAGGGTGCAAATATGCCTGTTTGTTCCCCCAATCATGCATGCAGAGATGGGATCAAGGCAGCGCTACCGTATATTGGATGTAGCAAATGAATCTAGTCCAATGAAGACACCAACTTCAACACTGCAGAATTCTCGCATGGAACGAAGATGGACAAAATTATTTTGTTTCAGACGGGACTGGTGCCCACCCTAACTGAAAACAAAGTGTCCCCTGCATTCTGTTGGGGCCAGGCAGAGGCGTTGGATCTGGAGGAAATGATTGCCGACGCTGATGCGGTCATGCCATTGACATGGCGTGCAAGCCAAGGACGACGCCACTGCATAATGCTGGACTCCACGTTACTCCCTCCGCATATTAGATTTGGGTCAAGTCAAACTTTACAAAGTTTAACCAAATATATATTAAAAAATATCAATATCTACCATACCAAATATATATCCCATGAAACCACATTTTGTAATGAATCTAACAAAATTAATTTAGCATCGTAAATGTTAATATTTTTTTTATAAATTCGGTCAAAGTAGAGATGCTTTGACTTCAGACAAAATTCATATGCAGATTAAAAAGGACTGGAGGGAGTACTTTCAAGTCTCTGTACACGCACAAATCTGATTATCTGCATATGGCTTTCAGAGGTGTCGTTTCCGCTGTTCAGCTATATGTAGTACTACAGGGCTCGCGCAAAAGCTAGAACTGTCGAGAAGGGATGACTGGTCGTGAAAGATGCCGTCAAAGATGGACAAATGCCCTTGTCGTTTAACAATCAGTAGTCGCATAATATCGGTTAAGAATGCTAACAACTCACGCCATCATGCTGGGTAGAAAAGTCATCAACAAGAGAAAATTCTTTTACTTTTAGCCGCCTTCACCGTGTCAGATAAGACACTATACTTTACCTAGTGCATGTACTTATCAGGTGCTCAGCAATGCACTTACTTAGCATGATGATCTCGACTGAATATTAGTTAACCAGAGAGTAGCTAGGATGAGTCGATAAGAAGATGACGTGAAGGCCTGGCACGTTGTGGCGCGTACGTTACGTACTCGGTATGATCTACGACGAAGCTTCCTCTGCTCTTGCCAATGCCATCCCGGTCAAAACAAATAAAACTACTCTGTTCTTGCCATGGAAAAATTCCTGAAGAAATAGTAACTCTAGTACCGTTGCATTGGAGATGCTGGAGCAATTGACCAAAGCGAATAATCACGACAGAATCCGTCGGTTTTACTACTAGAATTTACTCGTATCTACAGATTGAATGCTACTACAACTTGCAGCCAACATACACATATCACGGGACGCTCGGGAACACAATGATCGAACATGCAGTGCAGCCAGCAAACCTACAAATCATCAGAATGAAAAAGGAAAAACCGTCCTGCTCCGGCATCTCAGTACGCGGAGGCGTCGACGAGCGCCTGGCGGTGGAGCTCGCTGTCGTCGTCGTCGCGGCTTCGGGAGCCGCGGCGGGCGTAGGCGCGGCGCAGCCAGGCGACGTGGGCGGCGAGCGCGCTGCAGACGACGACGCAGACCTCCGGCAGGTTGCGCGGGAGGGGCAGCCAGAGGTTGAGCGGCCACAGCAGCGGCGCCGAGACCTGGAACACCTGCACGAACCCCTTGGCCGCCATGAACGCCAGCAGGTGGATCGCCATCGCCGCCGCCAACACAAGCTACCTCGACGAATCGTCGCTGGGTGTGTTGCTGTAGGCTGTAGCATGGAGGAAATGTGTTGGTTCAGAATGGTGCTGTGTCGCTGGCGCGGTGGCGTGCTTTTGCCGGTGGCGGGGTGGGGCGGGGCGGGAGGTTGCGGCCTTCCCCGGGTGCGAGCGGGAACCACCTTTTTATATTGTTTTTGTATAGTGGTGCCTTGGTAGGACCGACAGCTTGGCCAGATTTGGATAACAATTGTGACGAGCAACATGACGCCTCGACGTGGCGATATCCCGTGGGGTGAAGCTGGGTAAAGATGCGACGGCCTCCGGTCAGGCGGGCCGGCCAGGGTGACTAGGACGGTCGGCAGGAAAAGTCCCCTAATATGTCCATTTTTTCATAAGCCCGCTCATAAATGTCGCATCGAACTCAACAAACAGTCCACCTCCCTCTCTCGCCCATGAACCTGCTCCATAAAATTTCGTGGCCTCCACGAGGGCTTGCATGGGAAGACAACCAGAAGCATCATCACCGCCCGACTCGTCGTCGCCGCCGAGCTTGCCGCTGCGACAGCCACCACTCGACCGTCAAGCACCCACCCAGCCACCATTGCACCGCCGCCCCGCGAATCGTCCGTATTTTTCGCAGCTCCACCGTCCACCGATAGAAAAAGGCATTTTATCCCGGTTCTGAAACCGGGACTAAAGGGTCGTTACTAAAGGTCCCCCTTTAGCCCCGGTTCTTATACGAACCGAAACTAAAGGCCCTCCACGTGGCTGCCTGGAGGTCTACCTTTAATCCCGGTTGATAACACCAACCGGTACTAAAGGATTTTTTTTGAAATATTTTTTCGATTTTCAAATTTCCAAATTATTTTAACCTCTAATCTCTAATCAGCCCTCATCACTGCTCAATTTAATCTCTAATCACCCCTCATCATTTCAAATCATCTAATTTCCCGGACGGTCACCCATCCTCTCACTCCCCCAGCCTAAGCACGCTTAACTTCCGGGTTCTATTCTCCCTCGTTTCCAAGTCTGCACTTGTTGTTTTCCTAACAATAGTAAGATGTCAATCCTATTAACCCTCAGGAGTTTAGTTTGAGCATGAAGTCACAAATTTCACTGTTTGAATTTGAAATTATTGTTCTAAAAAACAATAATTATTTAGTAACACTAATATTTCTTGAATAAGTACTTTGACCATTGTTTGACCACAGTTTGACCACAATTTGACCAGATTTGACCAAAATTCAAAAAAACTGAAATAATTATTTAGTAACACTAATATTATTGAATAATTATTTAGTAACACTAATATTTCTTGAATAAGTAGTTTGACCATAGTTTTACCAGATTTTACGAAAATAAAAAAAACGAAATTTGAGCATAACTTTTTTTCCTTTTGGAATTTGAGGATTCTAAAAATTTGCAAATAGGTTGTAGGCTGTCGAAATCGGATGCGGATTTTCGTGCTGAACATTTTGATATATTATACGTTTTTTCTGACATCGTATGCAAAAGTTATACCTGTTTTACATTTTCCCTACACTTTTTGCAAAACATGTCCAAATTTAAGTTTTTACATTTTCCTAATTAGTAGTTGTAGTAACATAACTACATCTCGAAGGATTTTAACTTTTGAAGTTTTTATCATTTTCTTTTGCTTTTTACAAAA